>NW_007726888.1:54493-87013 GCF_000696425.1 Galeopterus variegatus
GGGGGGTGGGGTGGGGAAGAAGATATAACAACTATACTTCCATGAAGTTGTTACAACAAGCAAACGGAAAGGACATTCTTGGGGGGGAGGGGAGAGAGGGAGGAGGGAGGGAGGTGTCGGTGACGGGCCATAATAATCATATACAGTGTATATTGACAAAATAAAAAAAATAATAAATAAATAAATAAAAATAAATAAATAAATAAAAATTTAAAAAAAAGAAGCAACTCATGTAACATAGTTAAAGCAGCTGCGGTTTCTTTTACATACTGTTCTATAAGCAATTCTCCTTTTGGGGAGGAAGGGTCGACAGGCCCCTGGGCCTAACCAGTCAATCATCTCCCATACAAATTTTATAAGGACTTAAACCCACCTTGCTCCTGAGGGCAACCCATATCTTTAGTAGGGCCATAGGTAATACTTGGACCCAGGTTATGTTTGTTTCCTGACGAAGGCTGGCCAGGGCCCTTTTCAGAGTCCATTTCATCCATTCAGTTTTCCCTGTGGACTGTGGCCTCCAAGGAGTAGGTAGTTCCCAACTTATATTTAACATTCTGGCCACTTCTTGGGTGGTTTTGGAAGTGAATACTGCTCTGTTGTCACCCTGCAATGTTTGTGGTAACCCAAAATGGGCAAAAATCTCCCACAAAAGTATCACTTTTGTGGCCTTTTCTGTTTGTGTGGAGAAAACTTCTACCCACCCAGCAGAATTGTCTACTAAAACAAGCATATAATAAAGGTTTTCTGGAGCATTGGGCATCTGTTTGAAGTTCATGTGTCAATGTTCACCCCAGTAAGAGCCCTGTGATTGTACCCCTGCCATGGGAATTGTGGGGCCACCACTGGATCCTCAGAGATTATTGTGAGCAGAAGTCAGGTGGCTAAAAACAATATTTTGGGGGGGGGGCAGCTGGCTGGTAAGGAGATCCTAACATTTGACCTTTGTGTTATCATCACCACACTCTCCCAAGTGAGCTAACCAGTCAGCCTCCTAGAAACAACATTTTGAATTATTCTTTGCAAGCTGAGTCTTATTAAGTAAGGATTTATCTATTCCAGGGTTGCATCAAGTCCATGGTGAGTGCTTTGGTGTATTTGCTTAAGGATGGATATCATTGAAGCAGCTGGTAAAAGCACTCATTTGGTGGAATCTGTCATCCACCCAATGTCAGAGTCCAGCCTGAAACCCAACTCAGCCCCTCTCTCAAGATCCGCAGCGGTGTATACTGGTTTCTGAGAAAAACTTAGAGGAATTCGAGGAATCATCTCTAACTGTACACAGGCCTGCTTCACAGCCCATTTAGTGGCTTCATCTGCTTTACTGTAACCTACAGTTTCCTCATTATTAATCTCCTGGTGGGCTCCAAAATTGATGATCATTACTTCCTTAGGTAGCAAAACTGCTTGCAACAGTTCTAATATCTGGTCTGCATGTTTTATTTCTTTGTTCCTGGAGGTCAAAAGACCTCTCTCTCTCCAGATAGCCCCATGAGCATGAACTATTGTAAAAGCATGTTTAGAGTTAGTATAAATATTTACTTCGATTCCTTCAGCCAGGGTTAAAGCTCAAGTCAAAGTAATTAGTTCAGCTTTTTGTGCTGAGGTACCAGGAGGAAGGACCTGGGCTTCTATTACCTGTTGAATTGTAACCATGGCATATCTAGCTTGATGCTTCCCCTGGCCAATAAAGCTGCTGCCATCCATATGCAATTCCATATCAGGTGCCTCACGAGGTTGGTCAGTCAAATCAGGTTGGCTAGAATAAACTTGGTCAATTATTTGCACATAATCATGATGTGAAGGGGGTCCAGAGAGGCAGGTAGAAGAGTGGCAGGACTCAGAGTAGACAGAGCCACTCAGGTGACATTAAGATTGTCTAGCAGGATGGCTTCATATTTGCTGAGCCTTCCCACTATCAGCCAGTATCTCTCCTTCTGTTCTAAGAGGGGAACACATAGTGCGTAGTGTGCATAGTAACTGGCTGACCCATGGCAAACTTTTTAGCTTCTTGGAATATGTCACAAGTTGCGACCACTGACCACATACGTGTGTGCCACTGAGCACAAACATGTATGCCATCCTTTAGTCACAGCTTCTAATTGCTCAGAAAAATACACCACTGGTACAGAGAGGTCAAAGGGCTTCCAGAGATCTTGGAGGCCCAGAGCAAGGTCAATCAACAATGTTTCCTTAATGGTCCAAAAGGATTTTTGGCATTTGCCAGTCCTCATAAGAGGTTCTTTTTCCTCCCATTTTAAGGCTTCATATAGGGATTTGGCTATGAGCCTAAAGCATGGAATTGAGATGCAGCAAAAGCTGGTCATTCTAACAAACTCATGCTTTTAGGGACTAAAACCTGGGTTTTAGGGACTACAAGTTGGGAAATGCCTTCTCATCTATTAGACAATAGATTTCTTTGCCCCTGTGAGATTCCAAATCCCAAATACTTTGCAGTTGCTTGGGCAATCTGAGCCTTCTTAGAGGAGACTTTATATCCTTTTGCAGCTAAATCGTTTAATACTTGTCAACAATGTTGGAAAGAAGCTTTTTCATCTAAGCTGGCAATCAAAATAACAACATATTATAGACTTTCCCATTTAGCAATGTCAATTAATGCAAATCTCAGGCCAATATTTTCCCAAATATGGTGGGAGAACTTTTAAATCCTTGGGACAACACGGTCCAACAATATTGTTTAGTCTTAGTTTCTGTATCCTCCCATTCAAATCCAAAGAGTTTCTGGAATTCAGAGGCTGGTGGGATACTAAAGAAGGCATCTTTCATGTCCAAAACAGAAAAGTATGCAAAGTCCCTGGTCAAAGTAGTCAGTAAAGTATATTTGTTGCAGCAGCCTCCAAGGTGAGCTGAGATCTGCATGGCACTGGGACTCAGTCTAAGTCCCAGAGGAAAGTGACCACAGTGGCAGCAGCTGCCAAGATGAGCTGAGACCCTTGTGGCATCAGGTTCCACTGTAAGGCCCTAGGGGTAAGGGAAACACGCACAGCTACGCAGCCGCAGAGGTGAGCTGAAACCCCATGGCACCAGGGCTCAGTGTAAGGCCCCAGGGGGAAGGGAAGCACACACAGCCCAGCAGCTTCAGAGGTGAGCCAAGACCCTAGTGGCACCATGGCCCAGTGTAAAGCTCTGGGGGAAGGGATGTGCACACAGCCCAGCAGACACTGAGGTGAGCTGAGACCTCCTCAACACCAGGGGTTTAGTCTATGGCCACAGAAAAGTTAGAACAGGAGCCAAGGTGGTGTAATATAGACACCACCACACATTCTGTAACTGCAAGGACAGTTCACCACCACAGTAGCAGCCAGAGTCACTCTACAGGCAACCTGCCACTTATTTGACTACATTGATATAAGAAGAATCACCAGTAGAGTCTGCAAATAGGAGAGGAAATCTTTATCCTCATAGCCAACCCCAGAGTAACAGAGGAAACAAGTCCTCTACCAGATGACCAAACATCAACAAAAAAATACTAGAACTACAAATAAACAATAAAATATGACACCACTGACGGAATACAATAATGCTCAAATTCCAGACCCCATAGAACAGGGAATCCTTGAAATGTCTGAAAAGGAATTCTGAGCAATGATCTTAAGAAAGTTTGAAGAGATAAAAGAAGATTCAATTAGAGAACACAAGAAAACAAGAAAAAATATCCAGAATATGAAGGACGAAATTTACAAAGAGATTAATAACTTAAAAAGAATGTAGCAGAACTCCTAGAAATGAAAGATTCACTCAGTGAAATAAAAAACACAACAGAGAGCTTGAGCATCAGACTAGAGCAAGAAGAAGAAAGAATTTCAGATCTCAAAGATGGTCTTTTTGAAATAACCCAGGCAGACAAAAAAAAAAAAAAAGAAATGAAAAAAGAATTCAAACTAATGAAGAAAATCTAAGAAAGATAGCAGACAACCTCAAGTGCTCTAACATCCGAATTGTGGGTATTCCAGAAGGGAAGGAGAATGGAAAAGATATTGAAAACCTATTCGAGGAAATAATAACAGAAAACTTCCCAGATGTAGGGAGAGATGCAGATCTTCAAATCCAGGAAGCTCAAAGACCCCCAAATAAATTCAACCCAAAAAGACCCTCTCCAAGAAACATTGTATTCAAATTTACAAAGCTCAAAGACAAAGAGAAAATTCTAAAAGCAGCAAGAGAAAAGCATTAAGTCACCTATAAGGGAACACCCATCAGACTAACAGCAGACTTCTCAGCTGAAACCCTACAGGCCAGAAAAAAGTGGAATGATATATTCAAAATACTAAAAGAAAAGAATTGCCAGCCAAGAATTCTTTACCCAGCAAGTTTCTTCTCTAGAAATAAGGGAGAAATACTGTATTTCCCAGACAAACAAAAATTGCAGGAGTTCACCACCACATGACCAGCCCTGCAAGAAATTCTCAAGAGAGCCCTGCATCTGGAATCTGAATAATGATGATCACTATCATGGATACACAAAAGATAGAAAAACCTGCTGTTAAAACAAAAATGCCAGTGAGAAAGAGTAAGAAGCTAAATCATGCCACTCAAATTTCCAACTAACATTAAAGAAGAGAAATAAAAGGGGAAGTAAGAATCAAAAGACATTTAAAATATCTAAACAAAAAGCAATTAAATGACAGCAATTAAACAATACCTGTCAATAACTACCCTAAATTGTGAATGGATTAAACTCCCCATTCAAAAGGCACAGATTGATTGACTGATTGGATTAAAAAGCTAGACCCTGGTACATGCTATCTTTAATAGACCCATCTAGCCTATAGACACACACTGACTAAAAGTGAAAGGATGGCAAAAGATATACTATGCAAATGGAAACCAAAAACGAGTAGGAGTAGCTATTCTTACATCAAATAAAAGAGAGTTGAAGCCAAAAAACATAAAGAGAGACAAAGAAGGCCACTATATAATCATAAAAGGATCTATCCAGCTAGAAGACATAACAATCATAAATATATATGCACCCAATACTGGAGCACCCAGATATATAAAGCAAACACTCTTAGACCTAAAGAAAGAAATAGGCCCTAATATGTTAATAATGGGTGACCTGAACACCCCTCTCTCAGTATGGGGCAGATCTTCCAGGCAAAAAATCAACAAAGAGGCACAGGATTTAAACTACATGTTAGACCAACTGGACCTGGCAGATATATACAAAACATTTCACCCAACAACTAAAGAATATATTTTCTTCTGATCAGCTCATGGAACATTCTCCAGGATAGACCACATATTAGGTCACAAACCTAGTCTCAGCAAATTTTTAATAATTGAACTCATTCCAAGTATCTTTTCAGATCCCAATGGACTAAAACTGGAAATCAGTAACAAGCAATACCCTGGAAACTACAAATACATGGAAACTAAAAAATAGGCTCCTGAATGACCTATGGGTCCAAGAAGAAATTAAACAGGAAATCAAAAAATTTCTTGAAACTAATGAAAATAAAGAGACATCACACCAAAACCAGTGAGATACTGCAAAAGTGCACTAAGAGGCAAATTTATTACAATAAATGCTTACATGAAAAGAATGAAAAGACTTCAAATAAATGACCTAATACTACACCCCAAAGAACTTGAAAAACAACAACAACCTAATCATAAGGGTAGTAGACAGAAAGAAATAATTAAGATCAGAGCAGAACTAAATGAAATAGAGACCCCAAAAATGATAGAAAAGATCAATGAAACAAAAGATTGATTTTCTGAGAAGATAAATAAAATAGACAAACCATTAGCTCAGTTAACAAAAAGAAGACAAAAGACCCAAATAAAAGTCAGAAATGAAAAGGGAGATATTACAACTGATACCACAGAAATATGATGAATCATTAGAGACTATTATAAACAACTGTGTGACAAAAAATATGAAAACCTGGAAGATATGGATAAGTTTCTGGACACATACAAACTACCCAGACTGAACCAAGAAGAGATAGAAAATCTGAATAGACAAATAACAAGCAATGAGATTGAAGATGTAATCAGCAATCTTCCATCAAAGAAAAGCCCAGGTCCAGATGGCTTTACAGCTGAATTCCACCAAACCTTTAAAGAGGAATTAATGCCAATTCTCCTCAAACTATTTCAAAAAATTGAAACAGAAGCCATTCTCCCAAACTCATTCTATGAGGCCAAAATAACTGATACCAAAACCAGATAAAGACACACACAAAAAGAAAATTACAGGCCAATATCCTTGATGAACATAGATGCACAAATCCTCAACAAAATATTAGCAATAAGAATATAGCAACACATCAAAAAAATTATACATCATGATCAAGTGGGATTCCTCCCAGGGATGCAAGGATGGTTCAACATACAAAAGTCAGTAAATGTGATGCATATCACATCAATAAACACAAGGACAAAAACCATATGATTATCTCAATAGGTGCTGAAAAAGCATTCAACAAAATTCAACATCCCTTCATGATAAAGACTCTCAACAAATTAGGTACAGAAGGAAAGTATCTCAACACAATAAAAGCCATTTATGACAAGCCCACCACCATTCTGAATGGGGAAAAACTGAAGGCTTTTCCCTTAAGAACAGTAAAAAGACAAGGATGCCCACTCTGACCACTTTTATTTAACATAGTACTGGAGGTACTAGCCAGAGCAATCAGGCAGGAGAAAGAAATAAAGGGAATCCAGATTGGAAAAGATGAAGTCAAACTGTCCCTATTTGCAGATGATATGTACTATATATAGAAAAACTTGAAGACTCTATCAAAAAACTCCTAGAGCTGGTTAATAATTTCAGTAATGTTGCAGGATACAAAATAAATTCCCCAAATAACTTGCATTTATATTCTCCAATAATGAGCTAACAGAAAGATAAATGAAGAAAGTAAGCCCATTTACAACAGTCAGAAAAGAAATAAAATACGTAGGAATCAATTTAACCAAGGAGGTAAAAGATCTCTACACTGAGAAGTACAAATCACTATTGAAAAAAATTAAAGAAGACACTAAAAGATGGAAAGACATTCCATGCTCTTATATTGGAAGAATTAACATTGGGAAAATGTCTATACTACCCAAAGCATTCTATACATTTAATGCAATGCCCAACAAAATGCCAATGACATTTTTCATAGAAAAGGAAAAAACAATCTCAACATTCATATGGAACAACAAAAGACCCTGAATAGCCAAAGTAATCCTGAACCAAAAAAATAAAGGTGAAGGCATAACACTACCTGACTTCTAATTATACTATAAAGCTATGGTACTGGCATAAAAATAGATGCTTGGACCAGTGGAGCAGAATAGAGAACCCAGAAATCACCCCTCAAGCTTACAGCCATCTGATATTTGACAAAGGCAACAGAAACATACATAGGGGAAAAGACTGCCTCTTCAATAAGTGTTGCTGGGAAACTTGGATATCCATATGCAGAAGAATGAAACTAGACATGCACCTCTTACCATATACTAAAATCAACTCAAAATGGATTAAAGGTTTAAATATAAGACCTGAAACTATAAAATTATTAAAGGAAAATACAGGTGAAACACTTCAGGAACTAGGTCTGGGAACAGACTTTATGAACATGAGCATGAAAGCACAAACAACAAAAGAAAAAATAAGCAAATGGGTCTATATCAAACTAAAACCTTCTGCACAGCAAAGGAAATAATGAATAGAACGAAACAACCATGTACAGAGTGGGAGAAAATTTTTGCTAACTATGCATCTGACAAGGAATTAATACCTATAATATACAAGGAACTCAAGCAATTACACAATAAAAAACCAAATAACCCAATTAGAAAGTGGGCAAAGGAACTGAATAGACCTTTTTCAAAGGAAGACATACAAATGGCCAATAGGTACATGAAAAAAATGCTCAACATCACTAGACATCAGGGAAATGCAAATTAAAACCACATTGAGATATCATCTCACCCCAGTTAAACTGGTATAATCAAAAAGACAGAGAATAGCAAATGCTGGTGAGGATGTGGAGAGAAGGGAATGCTCCTGCACTGTTGGTGGAACTGTAAATTAATACAACCACTATGGAAAACAATACAGAGGTTTCTCAAACAGCTACAGATAGATCTTACATATGATCCAGCAATCCCACTCCTGGATATATATCCAAAGGAATGGAAATTATCATGTCGAAGGGATACCTGCACTCCCATGTTCGTTGCAGCTCTGTTCACAATAGCCAAGCCATGGAATCAACCTAAATGTCCATCAATGGATGATCAGATAAGGAAACCGTGGTATATATATACCAGGGAATACTACTCTGCCATCAAGAAGAATGAAATTCTCCCATTTGCAACAACATGGATGAGCTCGGAGAAACTTATGTTGAGTGAAATAAGCAAAGCACAGAGGGATAAATACCATATGTACTCACTGATAAGTGGGAGCTAAGAGAGAAAGAAGGAAGGAAAGAAAGACCCACAGTGGTGTGTTAAATTTGCAGAGGGAAAGAACATACCTAGGGATACAAAGTAGAGTGGGGAAAGGGGAATGGGGAGGGAGGTCATGGATAATTGGGGGGATAATTCAGTGGGAGACATGGGGTATAATCACAATTTGAGGTAATGGGCATGCTGCCAGTATGGATCCGGCCATCACATCTTAGGCATTAGTGGTGACAATTTGCTTTGTACCCCATCAATATTCATAAACAATTTTAAAAATGAATAAATGAGAAGAAAAAAATAAGAAGAAAGAAGAAAAAAGTAAATAAGAAGAAAAAAGTATATGGGTTGGCTACCACCAGATAGATATCCTCTGTAATGTGATTGATAGCCCTCAAGTCCTGAACAAAGTGGTATTCTTGTGTTCCTTGTTTTAATACTGGGAGTACAGGAGCATTGCATGGGGACCAACAAGGTTTCAGCAGACCAAGTTGTGAAAATTTAGCCACCAATGGCTGAATGCCTAGCTGGGCTTGTAGTTACAGGGGGTACTGTCTAATTCTTTGTTTCTCATACTCAGCCTTAGTTTTAATTACCACTGGGGTGGTGTCTACTTTCCCAGGGGTCCTGCTTGCCCACACTTGAGGATCTACTTGGTCCCTTACAGCCTTCAGAATTACTAGATCCAGCCTAGTTTCAGAAACCAAGGCAACCTGTAAAGTCCATGCTTGCTCTTTTAGAACACAGATATGAAGTTAATTTTTCCCAAAGGTAATTTGTGCCTAGAGTTTGGTTAATAAATCTCATCCCAATAAAGAAACTGGGCATTCAGGCATATGCAGAAAGTTATGGGTCAACATATTTGAACCAATCTTGCATTCCAGGGGCTATAAGAAATGGTGCTGATGTGACTTTCCAGATACCCCTGTTACTGACATAGCTTTGGGGGTTAATTTAGCTAACTTTAAATTAAGAATGGAGTAGGTGGCTTTGGTGTCAATAAGAAAATCAGTCATTTTTCTTTCCACCTCTAAAGTTGTCTGGGGTTCTTGGTGGGAGAGGGATATCACAGTTTTTCTCCTGCCTATAAAAGAATCTCTGCACCCTGTCATGCAGTTTCTCTTCCATCTAAGCTGGCCATCTGGACATATTTTCATTTTTGTTTTTCTTTTTTAACTTCAGGCGATCTTTACGCCAGTGGACTTCTACCTTACAATAGACACACTGAATCTTAGTTAAAGGAGTCTTAGATGAGGGACCCTTCTGAGGAGGCTTTCTGTTTTGGGGGTCTCTTCCCATTTTCTGATTTTGAGCTAGGGCCACTGTTATGAGTCGGGATATCCCTTATTCTTCTGTTGATCCTTTAACTGATCCCAACTTAGAAAATCCTTATAGGTTACTTCCACTAGGTGAGACACTGGCAAGGTTAAGTCCCCTTCCAATTTTTGCAATTTTTGTTGGATATCAGGTGAACTTCGTTTGATAAAGGTCATATTAACCAATTGGGTATTTTCTGAATTATTTGGGTCCACATCTGTGCATTTACAGTAAGCCTCCAGAATCTGTTCCAGAAAGGCACGTGGATTTTCATTAGGTACCCACCTTAATACATGTACTTTGTTCAGACTTTTGATTTGGGGAACCCCTTTCTGCAATCCCACCACTATGCATGTCCAAAAATGTTGGATCCCACCTTCATCACTGCTGTTGGGGTCCCATTCAGGACTGCAGTAGAGGACAGCTTCCTTGACACTGGCTCTTACCAAGTCATTGGGGTCCTTTGGCATGTAGTCTGTTGGCTTCTTCCCTGGCTTTCTCCAGTACAAACTGGCATTCTTCCAAGGTCAAAAAAACAATGAGAAGGTTCCATATGTCTACCCAGGTAGATTGGTGGGTTGTAAAAATAGACTCAAAGAGTTCAATCATTTTAGTAGAATATTCCTGGAAAATGGGGTTATTTTGTTTCCAATTGTATATCCACATCATTCTGGCTGGTTGTCCATTTCATTTAATCTACCTATGGGCACTTGTTTTAATAAGGGGTATAGTCCCACTACAGAAGAGGGCTCCTGGCCAAATTGAGTACCCATTTGGGTACAAGAGGGTGAGACCATGTCCTTAGCCAGACCAGGTTATTTTCCTTTGATTAAATCTGGGGATGAGTATAACATCAGAGTTGAAACTCTAGGTCCCTTAATATTATAAGGCGGGGGTTGAATAGGGGTAGCAGTCCCGGGCTCATTAGCTGGTGGTTGTGTACCTGCCTTTTTTTGTGGGTCCCCAGCTGGCACTGGAATAAAGATGGAGGCCAGGCTGAGAATGGGCCCAGGAACTGGATCAGGCAAATAAGCCCAGACAGGTAAAGGATGAGGAGCTGAGGGGGTAATAGGGATGGATGATGGGGAGTCCCTCTCTCAGCCACTTGCTTCACTGGTGGTGGAAGCAAGGGCCACTCATCTAAAGGATCTGGCTGTGGAAGCAAAATGGTTTCTTTTTCTTATTTCAGAACTCCTCTGACCTTTGCATCAACAATTTACAACTTTCCTGATCTGTTTCACTTTGATACAACAACATGAAAGATTGAACATATGGAATCTCATCTCATTTACCCTGATTATGACAAAATATATTAAATTGTAGAATTGTATTATAATTTAAACTTCCACTTACAGGCCACTTCTCCTAATCTCCTAATGTGCATTGCAGCCATGCATTATTACAAAAGAAAATAATATTCTTTTTCATGGGCTCATAGCTATACTCAGCCCAATTTTGTAGTATACATTCTGGAGGATTAATAACTGGGATAGATGAATGATTTCCCATATTAACTTGCACAACCAACACACACTCCAAAGTACTAATCATAACAAATAGCACACTTACCAAAGCACTACGTGCAACAAATAACCCTTACCAATGTACCATCCACAACAAATGGCACACTCTCCGAAGCACTATTCACAACGAATAGCACACTTACCAAAGTACTATTCACAACAAATAGCACACTTACAAATAGGCTTGTCAAATGAACCCCTGGTGAGTCCTTATAACACTATGGGCAGAATACTGTAAACAGGGTTCTCCAAATACTATACAACTGCCCAAGTGTGGGTACAAGAAGGACTCACCTGTCCGGACCAGAAAATCCAATGCTTTTCTTTATGAGAAAGTTCCGGTTTTATAAGCACGAATAGGTACAGATGTCTGGGGAAGCCAGGAATTCCCAATCATGTCCTCTGCCTAAAAAGGGCTGAGCAGCTGCTTGGACAACGAAGCAGAAATTTTTGCTCCCCAGAGGCCACCTGAGCTACGAGCAGCTCTTGCCTCCATGTTGGGCACCAAAAATTTGGTAACAAATGAGTCCCATAGGATTCCCCTTCACCATCAGCCACCATATAAGAGGCCAACTAAGGGGAATCCCTGACCCAGGTAAGTCTGAGTGCTCATCCACTAGAGGATCACCAATCACTCTCTCCAGACAGAACTTAAAGAAAAGGCTTTTTATCTCAGAAGATGTCAACTGGAAAACAGAGGTTAAAGTCTCAACTGCCTCCCTGATTGACTGAGGGCTGGGGTTTATACAGGTAAATGTATCAGGCAAGACAGGATGCTTTGAGAGATGCACACAGGATGTGGTATGCATTCAAGTGTGATAGACAGCTGCTTCCTGCTTTGTGATCAGGATGTTTTGAGAGATGTATTGGAGGAGACAGGATACTTTGAGATATGTATCAGACAGGACAGGATATCTGCTTTTGATACAATCTTAGTTAATCAGTAATGGTGAGTTATAAAGGCAAAACAAAGTTATTTTTATAGCGTACATACGAGTGTATGGGGTTTTCTACATGGACACTACTCCACAGTCAAGGTTTCAAATATGAAGTCTCTTGTTCTCCCCACCCAAATCCACGGCCCTTTCTACTTTGGTCTATACCATTGTCAATAAAGTCACTCACTAATGCTAGCACCTTCAACCGTATCTGAGCTCCATTTCCTGTACTCTGTGAAGTCCACCATGAATTTCTCAAGCATCCTTGGCCATCCTCGCTGCCAAACTCTAGATTTGGCAGCAGTTTGTGAGAATGACCATACAGAAGTAGGACAGAAGCAACATTCCATCAAACATATCTTGAACTTGTCCCTTCTCTGTTGCATTGTCTACCTAATTAAAAGCATCACTATGAAAGGATACAGCCTGTGTTCACTACCACCCTGGCTAGCCTGATCTTGCAACACCTCCTTATTACATCTCAGATAAACCAAGCCATTTTCTCAACTACTAAGATTTATTTTTTCACATTCCTCTCTTCATTTATACTATTACTTTGTCTAAAATACTTTCTTCCTTTATATGTCATTGCTTTTGCCTATCAAAATTCTATCCAAACTATAATAAAATAATAACTACTTTATATTGAACACTACTAATAAGAGCCAGACTCACAATTTATTATTCTTATTTAAACTGAGGGAAAAATTGGAGAGGCTATATAATTTTCCCAAAATTATGCAGCTAAATTAAAACTCTATTTTGTGTCCAACCAATATGTACCAGAAAATCCAGTTCTGAAGGGTGAACTACCAAGGGCAACTGTTCTTTCCCATATTTTTGTCCACACTGTTTCCATATATAACACATTTGCAAGCTTCCTTTTTTTTTTTTTTTTTGATTGCCTTTCACTTGCATCTGGAATATAGCATAGCTATCTGTCAAAAGCATATTTATCTTCTAAAGCTTCACTCAGTTTTCTCCTTCTTTATAACATCTTCACCAATTTCCCTAATCAGAATTTTTAATTAAAAAAAAAGAATTATCTATTTTGTGTTAGCCAATGGGAACTTTAGGTAAATTTCAGCGATCCTCACAATAACCCAAAAAAGAAAGTACGTTAATCCTTTTAAAAAAGGAATTTGTTTATTTTAAAATTGAAACACATTGTATGTATTTATTGGGTTCAGAGTTACATTTCAATGCGTGTATACAATGTGTGATAGTCAAAGAAGGGTAGTTAGCATATTCATCATTGCAAAAAAATTATATTTTATTTATTTTCCATGATGAGAACTCAGAAAGTTTAACTAGCCTAAGATGACATGGCTAGTTAGAATCAGAGCTGAGATTCAGCCTGCGGTTTTATTCCAGAGCATGGTTATTTTTCTCTACACCGAACTGTTCCCAATCCTTCTCTATGTTCCTATTAGAATTATTATATTCTACCTGGGGTCATATTGACCTTGAGCTCAGGTCCATGCCCTATTTACCTCCATATCTTGATATAAATTAATCTAATTAAGATTTAATTAATACTGGCATTAAATTCAGTAATGACAGAAAGAAATAAATGAAAAAAAAAACAGGAGAGAGCAAAAGAGGAAAGGTAGATGAGGAAAAGAAAGAGAATAATTTATAAACTTAATTTTTATTAAATTCAGTATATAGAGCATCTCACACACCATTAGTTATTGAATCAGAGGTGGTCAGTCACTACCTAAATACCACCTACAAAATGAAATTTTATGTGTTTTGTAATTTTACAAATATTTCTTAATTTTATAGTCCAATACTACATGCTGACCATACTCACCTCCAATTATTTCTTTATTCATTCACTGGTCAAAAGAAGGGATTATGAAATTTAGGTTTTCAAATACACAAAATGTTAGCATTTGTGAATTCCAGCAATTCAGGACTTCAAAGAATTTTTCATAAGCTAGCACATCATAAGAGATATATTTTAAAACTTCCACATTACACACACTTAGGAATTCTATCAGGTTTTTTTATTACTTCTTCTAACATTAGTTGGGAAAAAAATCTCTTTTTTCAGATTGTCTACTTACAAGATTTTTCTAAGAATTTTTTTACGGTTAATTTTTTATGTCTACTGAGCTATGGGATGTGTAGATCTCTGCTTAAACATTATTACTGAGTGAGTCTGTAAGGGTGTTTCTGAAAGAGATTAGTATTTGAATTGGTGGACTAAGTAAAGCAGATGGCCCTTCCCAGTACAGGTGGGCACCATCCAATCCATTGAAGACATAAATAGAACAAAAAGATGAAGCAAGGTTGGATTCATGCTCCCTCTGCCTGACTGCATGAGCTGGATCAATGATCTTCTACTGCCCTTGGCACTCCTGGTGTCAAGCCTTCAGACTCAGACTGGAATGTACACACTGAGCTCTGGGGCTGTCAGGCCTTCAAACTACACCGTTGGCTTTCCTAGGTCTTCAGCTTGCAGATGACAGATCATGGGACTTTTCAGCCTCCATAATCAGATGAGTGTGTGTATGTGTGTGTGTGTGTACTATTGATGCTCTGTTTCTCTGAAGAACCTTGACTAATATAAACCTCTATGTATATTTGCCAAAATTTGCCTGCCTTGCTTCACTTTATTCAAGTATGTCTTCTAAGGAGACCTACACAGATTTTCTCAGATGCTTTTACCCTTTGGTTATTGCTATATTTCCAGGATTCACTCACTACAGTAGATACACATTTTTTCTCTTTCCCCAGACTTTGTCTGAAACCTTTTATTCCCAGAGTTGTGACATCTGAATATTGTCACTTTCAAGTCCAGCTTACCTTAATTCAACATTTCTAAGACTAAACTTATTACCCTATCTTTCACTTTCCCTCCAAACCAAATACTCCTGCTTTATTTTACTATTTTTATTAAGAGCATCACCATTACCTTCTTTATTTAGATTTAGAACTTCAGTGTCATCTTTGAGGAAGCATGGCATTTGGTTTAGTTTTTTGAAGTTATACCATTAAAAACACATTAGTATTTACTTATACGGACTTATGCTTAGAGGAATGCTTTTGAATAACATTCAAACCTTAAAATAATTTTCAGATCTCATATATCAGTTGGTCAGTTATAACCAGATCAGTAAAATTATATTTAGTAGGTCAATTTTCAAAAGGTGATTGAGCAGATTCAGCCTCCTATGGCAAACACAGCTTACTCCTCTAAAAGAACAAACACAATTCTCTAGAGTAAACATTGTAAAAAGTGTAGAGTAAAAAATGTAGTCTTTGGGGTTTTTTTAACAATCAGTCTCAAGTTTATAAAACATCAGTCCTTGGTCCTAGTAAAACAAACCTTTGACTAACACAAGAAACCCCTATGACCTTTTCAGTAAATAGATTAATAGGAACTCAACTCTAGGAAGACAAAATATGGAAGTATATGCAGCTTAAAATTTTTGGTAACATATTTAGCCTTTAATTCCATATGGGTAGTTGTGGATATTACTTATTCAGTTACTGGTTAAAAAATGTGTATTTTGGTACTTTCACTACTTGTTCAGATGATTTAGTGAAAGCTTGATCAAGTTGCTACATTGACCATGGATTTTTGCCTCATAGATTTGCCAACTAATGGAAAGGTTGTGTTCAACCAATTTAAATTCAAGATGCAAACATAGATACTTTAAAATGTCTCTATTTCTTCCTTAATGTACCCAGATCTCCTCTCCCCAACCCACATCCACACAGCTATGAGCAAAATTTTGTCCTCTCAAACAACATAGGCATTGACACAGGATTAAAGATGCCATTTTGTTTCTTTTTTTTTTTCAACATGTCTTGTTTTTCTAACCAACCAGGAAATTTTCTAATTCTTCTTCCCGCACACACACACACTACAAGAAAAAATAATTTCAGAGAAGTTGCACATTAAATCTCCCTCTTCAATGCATACAATGCTCATTAGCATATTAAGAAGTCTGAAGGTTACAGTGCTGAGGGAATCTGTTTAACACCACTTAAACTCCATGAAGTATAGAATTCTTAAATTCATTACAACATCTGTAAGACATCAAAGAACAAGAGTCCTGTAGAAACTCTTTGGGAAAACCTTTCACTGAAGGCTGGATCATCTCACTTTCTTATTATTCTTTTCCAGACCCTCTCACCCTGCACCTTCTGACCGTGGCCAACCACTCTCTGTTAGCCCAGAAATAGACCTTTTATTCAAGATGTTTGGCAGTTTTCCACAAAAACTAATATTTCATGCAAAACTAAGAAAAAAAACTAAAAAAACGGGGCATCTAATGTTAAAGGCATGAGATTCCTGGAAAACCAAGGACTTCAAGGAATCTTTTACATAACATATTTCAGAGGGCACAGGATTGTACTCATCTTCCAAATTTAGGTGTTTAATAATTTCAGGCTCTAAAATGTTTTATGAGTAGTACAATGTTAGGAACACTGATTTGTTCCTAATTACACAGGATGCAAAATAAGTTACAAATATTGCTCTTGCCTTTAATAGTTCACAATTTGTGAACGAGAGAAAAACATAGACTCTACAGAAAACTATAAGCATCCAATGATCAATTCAATTCATAAGTTATTTAACCGACTTATACATTTCACCAAATAATGCAGGCACAATAAAGCATAAATAGGTTATCAACAAACCCATGAAGCTAAAAATTCTAGTGAGGAGAAAGCCAGATTATTAAAAGATAAGAGAGACATAAAATATGCCATAAGAGGGCCGGCCCGGTGGCGCACTGCTATAGTGCGCCGCTTGGGAGCATGGCGGCGCTCCCGCCGAGGGTTCGGATCCCACGTACAGACCAGCCGCTCACTGGCTGAGCGAGGTGCGGACACAACACCAAGGGTTGCAACCCCGTTGCCGGTCCCGGTCTGGTATGGGCGTGACACTGAGGGTTGCAATCCATTGCCGGTCAAGAAAAAAGACAAAAAGGAAAAGAAAAATATGCCATAAGAGAAGCAGGGACATAATACAGAGTATGGCAGACAGATTCTAAGAAGGCCCCCATGGTTCTTAAAGTGTTGATGCCCTGTGTAATTTCTTTCCCTTGAGTGTGGACAAGATCTGTGACTTGCTTCTAACCAATGGAAAGTGGCAAAAGTGATTGATAACATATACATGATTACATGAGAGCACCACACCCATCTTATTGGAGTTGTTCTTGCTCCATTACTGGCTTTGAAGAAGCAAGCTGTCATAAATCCTAAAGCTTCAAGGAAATGAATTCTGCCAACAAAGGGAGCTTAGAAGCAGACTCATTCTCAGTTGAGCCTTCAGATAAGAATCCAGCCCAACCTAGCTGATACTTTGATTGTAGACTTTTGAGACCCTAAGGAGAGGACCCAGATAAACTGTGCTTAAACTCCTGACCTACAAAAATTTTAAGATAATATATGTGTGTTATTCTAAGCCACCAAATTTTTAATAATCTGTTAAAAGATAATTAATACATAGAGATTCAAAGGAAAGAATATCTGATCACGAGCAATAAGACAGTTTTCTTTGCAGAGGTAACCTCGTTATAAATGTTAAGGAATCGTTATGATTTGAACTCTTAGTGATTAAGGCATCAAATGACTCCTAATTTCAAGGAGCTATTAAATTCAATTTAAAAATTAACATTTACTAAAATAAAAGCATGGCATATAAATAAGAAACAGCTAGAGCCCAGGCTGCTTAGAGCATAGAGTATACACTAGAAAGAAGCAACTAGTATGGCCATACTTTGCAGAATGACCTTAAATATTACACAGAGATGTTTGTACTTTATTTGCAGAGCATATAGGAGCAATTTAAGATTTTTGAGTTGGTAGTGGTGTGACTGAAGATGTGTTCAGAGAAGATAATTCTGGTAATTCAAAACTTATGCATTGTGTTGAAAAAAGGAGGAAGCCCACAGGAATCTAGAGCAACTGAGGTAAGAAAGGGCTAAATTAGAGAAGTGAGAGAGGGGAATTGAAGTGCGTGATGGTTTATTTTATGTGTCAACTTGATCGGTTAAGGAATGCCCATGTAGCTGTAAGACATTATTTCTAGATGTGTCTGTGAGGATGTTTCCAGAAGATATTACAATTTGAATTAGTGGACTGAGTGAAGAAAATCACCCTCAGCAACGTGGGTGGGCATCATCCAGTCCATCGAGAGCATGAATAATACAGAAAGGTGAAGGAAGAGCAAATTTACTCTCTCTTCTTGAGCTGGAAATACATCCTGTCCTGGACATTAGAGCTCCTGGTTCTTAAGCCTTCAAAGTCCAAAACTCACAACAGCAGTCCCCTCATCCTCTATCCCTGGGTTCTCAGGCCTTCAGCTTCAGACTGAATTACACCACTGACCTTCCTAGTTCCCAGGCTTGCAGACAGCATATCGTGGGACTTCTCAGCTTCCATAATCATGTTATCCAGTTTTTATAATAAATCTTCTTTTACATGTCTATGTATATCCTATTGGTTTCTCTGGAGAACCCTGACAAATACAGAATGGGAGAAGTTTCTAGAGTCATATGCAAATGGAAGTGAAAGAGCTTAGAAACTGCTCAGCGTGGAAGGGCAGAATTGACTCAAAGCTTTCAAACCTCAGCTTCCTCTCATGAACAGACAAAAGAGAATCGTGAATGGTGAAAGGAAAGGAAGGTAAAGGAGTGATTAAACTATAAGATGGTGTTGCTGCCATGCATTTTTGTCAGTGTGTCTTGATGTAACAATCTTATCCAAATTTCCAAATACTTCAATGAAAATATCTCAGAACAAAGCAAAATAGCTCTAAGTGGCAGTATTAGAAATAAAAGTGAGTAAAATCTTGCTATCAGCTACATGCATGTATTTTTCTTTAAACTTTCATGTGCATGACTGTGGACAAAATACAAGCTGGAGTTAATACTTTTATCATTATGCTACATTTCTCAAATGGATGTGTGATGTGATTGTTTAATATAATGAGGTACTACCCACCCTACCCACCTATCTTCAGTGATAGGTGAAAAAAATTGAGGGTTTAATATCCTCAGCAAGCTAATTATAGGTCACCAGATTACAGGTAATTCAGAGAAACTACAAAATCAAACATCTCTATTTCCACCAGCACATCCATTGAAACCACCATGACAAAGCTGTTATTTTCCTTTGCGATACCAAGGCAGGATGGCAGGCTCTAAATAATGCATAAGCTACCAACATTTCTGCTTTTATCCCTTTTCAAAAAATGGTGAAGTGTCTCTTTTATCATCATAAAGAATTGAAATCACATGGTGAATCCTGATCATTGCTTTCTTGGCACAAGCTCCAGCTTCTTTGGTTCGTCCATGTCAGGAACACAGACTGCCACTGCAAATAGATGAGTGCAGAGCCCAGACAGCCTCCAAGCCATAGAGCTTTCCCAGGGTTGGAAGGACACATGCCAGCTTGACATCCTGCCTCTACTTTTTCCTCGGCAATTAGCACTTTTCTCACCAATGTCTTCCTTTCCTATGAAGTCAGGTTAACATTTTACATGTCAACAATGCTCACAGAGAAATGTGAAAGTCTTTCCTTTACTTCTTAATGCAGATTCCAGTCTAAGTAGACTGAAAACAGAATAGAAAATATAACCATGTATATTAGCACTAGTCCTCAGCTACTGGGTCACAAAGATGCACGGTGATATTTCAGTGTTTCACTGAGAGTAGGACCAGAAAAGAACCAGACAGGGAGATGAAGTGGTCAGAAGAAATGGCTATGCCAAAGCATATAGTTTCCTCCCCTTTTCTCTCCTCTCCCTTTCTCTGGATCCTCCCTAGGTTTTAAATGTTCAGGATGAACTCTTCCAAGATCACTCTTACCAAAACATTTCACTCTGGACTCTGAATTCATAACAACTATAATAGCAACATCGTCCTCCATGATATTTCTCATATTGTTGGTTTGTTTAACCATTTATTGTGTGTATATGACTTATACTCATTACCGGGTAAGGGGCATAAGGTGGAGAATGTGCAATACCTCCTGGTTATCACTTATATTCCTTCAAGTGCACAGTACTTGGAACGTAACAGGTTTTAAATAAATATTTGTAATATTAATAAAAACTAATCTTATAGGAGCCAATTTCCTTGGAGGAGTGGGATTAATGACACGTGCAGGGTTTACCTGGAAGTAACCATGCTATTGAAGTCTTGTACGAAGAGAAGTAAATATAATTCCTAGAAGGTGAAAGCGGAGCAAGCTGGGAATTTGGGGCTGAAAATTCAACCTGTCCATGGCACATTCAATGCTGGGGCCAAATGTTTCAGTTCAGTCCAAGACCATGAAAAGCTCTTAGTGTTATACAGTAAAGATGTACATGCTAGAGATTTTAAAGAGAAGTCAAATCATTTGTTTAAAGTATATTATTTTATTATTTGCATGACTTCTTTTGGAAATATATTTTCTAGTCATTTATCTTTCTAGTCACCTAGCTTAGCTGAACATTTTATCTCATAGCACTGGATGCTAACCTATTGGTTGGCTGATCATATGCACACACACATGCCCACATGCATACACTGAGTGGTAATGATCCTCGGGCCTACTTTATGTATGAAGAAAACAGTCACAGAGGGGCAAATGGCCTCCTAACATAACATCAGGAGTAATGAACTGAGCTTTGTTCTTCTGTGACACAAGCCTACACTTAGTCTCCAGTCAATGCACGTTACAGAGTAAGGGTGGTGAGGTAATGAAGTATGTTACACATTTGTTTTTGAGATAGTAGACTTGCCCAACTTTGAGCAAATTACTCTATCTCTCTAAGCCTCAGCTTTGGCATTGGAAAAGAGAGCAATTCCTAAAAGGTAGGTGTATTGTGATTGGAAATAAATCCAAGACAGTGGCTCACAAATGTCAGAGTCCATCAGATTCACCAGCAAGGCTTGTTATAGGCTGGTTGCTGGGTCCCATTCTTGGACTTTCTTACTTTAATAGTTCTAAAGTGGAGGCCAAGAATTTGCATATCTAACAAGTTCTCAGGCGATGCTGATGCTGAGGGTCTAGAAATCCCACTTTGAGAACCTCTGGTCTAAAGCAACTAACAAAGAATGGGCATTGAGTACGTAGCTGTTACTATTATTTCTGAAGCATAGAGAGCAGTTTAATGAAGTGCTGGGTAATAGGGAAGGCATCGAACATCCACAGGAGACATAACCAAGAGCACAAGTCCTGAAAACTCAGAACACAAATGGAAGGTCATCTCAACCAAAGCAAATCTGACATAAGAAGGAAGTGCTGTTCGTTAGTATTTATGCTAGGGAAAAAAAGTCTTCATTTTTACAAATGTCTTTTATTTAAAAAATGTAATGGCTCATACAATACAGTGTATGGAAATGATTTACTTGCCTCTCTTTTTCCTCTTCATATTTGACCTCTTCCTCAGAATGTGGTGAAATTTTAATGGCCAAGTTGGGAGATTAACACTAATGGGAGCTGCCTGTGTTAATCCCTTGTGAATAACTGGAAAAATGGATTTTTATCTGTTAAACATTTCCAGATTTTGCCCTTAAACATGTAATACAATGTAGTGTCAGAAAAATTCTGTAAATGTGTTTTATTTAAAACTGAGTACATGGAAGAGGGAATGTTGGCTCATAAATATGGGACATGGAAATAGTATTAAATATCTAATGGTTATAATTTTTAAACAATGAATCCACATATGTAGTGGAAATTTGAGGGAAAAACTGCCTAGAGACATGAAAATCACTTTTGGAACTGTATAGTAAAAAAGCAATTATTAAACCAGATTAATTTTGAGATTTGGGGCCATACCTGTGTTCCCTATTTCCATTAATTCTCCCAGTCATCAAAACTTAGAAGAAACAAAGATAGCACAAGTGTTCCTACCCGCCCACCCTTCATATCTGAGACTTACTGATTCTGTCCTCAACTTCCTTCTCCCCAATGTCTCCTCATTTCTATTTCCATTTTCATTTCCCTGGTTAAGAGCCCCATTTCCTCTCACCTGAATTATTTCAATAACAGCTTAATTCCTCATTGTTTCTTTTTTTTTGTCCTTTTTGAGACTGGCCACACCACACTCAGCCAGTGAGTGTTGTGAGTGCACCGGTCATCCCTATATAGGATCCGAACCCGCGGCGGGAGCGCTGCTGCGCTCCCGAGTGCGCCACGGGCTTGGCCCCTCATTGTTTCTTATTCCATCTTACACCTAACTTCATATATTTTTTTCTTATTATGCCAACTCTGTCTTCATATGACAATGACTTAAATTGTCTAATGAATTAAAGTCCAAACTTGGCCTGGCAATCAAGGCCTCCACAATCTTGTCCTACCCTACTTCATACTGTTTCACTGATTATTTTATACTCACCTTACCCCAGCCACATTGAACAATCAACGACTTCTGGAAAATTTTGAGCTTTCCTCTATTTTATTTTCTACACTATATCTATCTTTCTAAGTGCCTAATAAAATTGGTAGTGCTTTATTATTTATGAAACAATTTCATAAGAATAGTCTCAACTGATCCTCAAAGGATTAAATAGAGTTGTACATTAGGCATTTTCTTTACATTTAGTAGAAGAGTAAATAGAGACTTAGAGATATTAGCTATTGATAGAAATAGCCCAGCCAAGATACAGCTGTGATAATTCTAAAACAAAATCAAACCAAACATATATGCACACACATACATACACACACAATTGGGAATCATTCCAACCTTAGACAATCTTATCTTACAAATCATAATAAGCAATGAAGTTAAAAGATCTATACATCAAAATAATTCATCTGAAAATGTGTTTTGATAGGTAAATCAATTCAATGATAATTACATTTAAGGCAGGCTGATGTAGAATGAATCCCAATAGCCTGAATATGGATTCTCAATGGAGCTACCAAATACTCCTACTGAAAAGTTCGTGACTAATGGGTAATTTATTAATTTCAAACCTAGGGAGTTTTGCACCCCAAGCAAATAGAATCTTCCCTCATTTTTCTTTCCTGATAGGTTTCTATTCTTTGGTTTTTACGTCCTCTTATTACTCAAAAAGAAATCCATAAGTTCCCATAAGTGATGATGCTAGCTGTCTTCTTATATTCTTTAATCTTGTTGTCATTAAGAAGTAAATTATTTTATCACAAGGGATGGTAGGTTTGACTCATAAAATCTAACAGATGTAAATATTGATTTCAGAATCAACTATGTCAAAATTATCTGGCACTTTGTCAAATATGGAGACATAAATTAGAATCTTCATATATATGGGACCCAGAAAGCTATTTTTCAAGAACTCCAGATGATTCCCATGCACTTCAATCTTTAAGAAACAATAGAGATCTTCCACTTATATCAACAATGAAGTAGCTTACATAAACCAAACTTTCTGTCATGGGCAACCATAAAAGATATATAAAGCAGGAAAGATTAAAAAGGTCTTCAAGGCATCTAAGAGCAACCAAGGAAGCCTGAACTTGACTGATTAATCTCCAGGAAGGAAAAGATATTCATTGAAGTAAGCCCCACATTCACTACCATTTTCTCTTTGATACATTTGTTAATTCCTAGCATGGTACATAAAAAACAAACTGTTTGAATTCAGAAATTCATAATTTCAAATTTTGAATTCAGAATTCTCAAGGCAACCAACAAGTGAGGGATCAAAATCAAGGAGGAAAAAGAAAAAGAACCATAGAGAAGCAAACCAGTGTTCATCTTGGCTTTTGCCCATTAGATGCTTGCTAAATGGAGCAAGAAGTAGAAAAAGTCAACATAAAACTGCTACCAAGATCTTTAGAAGCTAAGCAGAACTTCATATTCTCACAGAGCTTGGAAGTCAAAATGTGAGTTCAGGGGCTTCAAAGGTATAGGGGTTATAGTGTATACAGGTTTTCAGGTAAGACCCCAGAAGGGCAATAGACTGGTAGTAAGAACGAACCACAAAGAGACCTGTCTGGAGATCAGCCTCAGTTCAGCTCATCACTGATTGGATCAAGATAATTAGTCTTTACTCTAACTGCTTAGGAAAAATTTTAAAATCCAGGAGGAAAATAATATTATCAAGAGCTTTTCAATTTTTGTACACAATATCAAGCATGCAATCCAAAACTACCAAGCATTACTGGAAATAGGCTCAAGTGACAAAAATAAAAAGATAAAAGAAAAAAAAACAGATAATCCTAACAGACCTACAGTGATGCAAGTATTGGAATTATCATAAGGGGATATTAGAATAATTGTGATCTGTATGATTTGTACTTTCAGTAAAATAGTTTAAAATATAGAAAACTTCACTAGACAACTGAATCTATAAGAAATAATAATAATAAATGAGGAATCTAAAACTGCTAGTAAGAAATTAGGAGATGAATTTAACAACTGATGAGAAATAGTATAAAGGAGTAATTAGTGAACTGAAAGAAAGATTAGTATAAAATATTCAAGCAAAAGTACAGAGGAACAAACCAATCTTAAATAGAAATAAATGTATGTAAGGAACATATGAGACAGGGTAAAAATATCTAATATAAGAAGAGAAAAAAATGTGATATAAGCAATATTTAAAGAGACAATAGCCTGAAGAAAAGTAGATCCAGCAGAGAAAAAAAAAGAAAGGAAGGAAAAAAGGAAGGAAGGAAAGAAGGAAGGAAGGAAGGAAGGAAGAAAGAAAAGACACATTTTCTTCATAGAAGCAACAATAAGGTCCAAAGCTAAATTTTTAATAGAAATGATGGAAGCCAGGAGACAGTGGAAAGAAATATATAAAGTGCTGATAGAAAATAACCACCAATCTAGAATTCTTATGTCCATTAAAAATATCCTTAAATAATAAAGTCTAAGTATAGACTTTAGACAAACAAAAACGGAGAGAAATCAGTGCCAGTAGATGTGCCCTAAAATAAATCCTAAAGAAAGTTCTTCAAGCAAAAGAAAATGATAGCAGTTGAAAACATAGTAATAAAAACAAAGAATAAAATTTTCAAGAAAAAGTAAAAATGTTGGTAAGACTAAATGAATATCGACTGTTTAAAATAGCAATAATAATTCCTTTTGGGTTTTAAAAATATAGAGAGATTTAAAATAAATGACAACAACAGCAAAAAAGTTGTCAGGAATAAAAGCACTAGCATTACATATGTAATTCAATTCAAGTATTCAAGTTTCAATCTCTAGGGTAACAACTAATTAAATAGTAAGTGACAGTAAACATAAGTTAATATAATGGGGAGAAATGGAATAACAGTTAAAAAAAGAAAAGGATAAGAAAGAAAGAAAAATCAACCATTAACATATTGGTCAAATAGGAAAAACAAATAATAAAGTGGTTTTAAACCCAGTAACTATATTAAATGTAAGTAACCTAAATATTTCAATTAAAAGGTAAAGTTTAATAGACTAAATAAAAGAATCCAAATATATGCTACTTATTACAGACACCTTAACTATAAGAATACAGAAAAGTTGAAAATTAAATGATGGAAAAATGTGCCATACAAACACTAACCAAAATAAAGGTGGTATTTCTATATTAACATTAGACAAAATAAAATTTAAGACAACAGGAGGACCAGTGGTATATTTTCCTGTCAATAAAAACATCACTTCAAGAGGAAAATACAACAATTTCAGTGTGTAAGTGTCTAGCAACATATTCTCAAAATAGGTGAGCCTAAAACTGATTAATTTAAAGGAAATATAGACAAATCTAAAATTGTAGTTGGAGAATTTTAACACATATCTCCCAGAAACTGAAAGGGAAAGCAGACAAAAATTAGTAGCAATAAACAAGATATGACAACATGGTTAACAAATTTGACTTAACTGTCATACAGAGAACATTGCACCCAAACTGAGGAATACACATTCTTTTAAAATGCAGACAGAAATTTTACCAAAACTGAGCATGAAACAAGTTACACAAGGCAATTCTAAACAAATTTTAAATAATTGAATTCATACAGAGCATGTTTTCTAACCACAGAGGAATTAAGCCAGACATAAATATTGTTTGAAAAAAATCATTAGAATGTCTGCAGATAGAAGAAAATAAACAATAAACTTCTAATTAATCAATGTGTAAAAGAAGAAATCACAATAAAAAACATTAAATGCTTTGAACTGAACAATAAAAGAACTATGGCATAACAAAAATTATGGGATGCTGCTAAACCCATATTTAGAGGGAAATTTATAGCCATAATAAAGGAACATATTAAAAAGGAAGAAAGGCTTAGAATTAATGATCTAAGTACCTATCTCTAGATGCTAGAAAAGAATAGTATATTAAATATCAAGAAAATAGGAAGGAAATAATAAAATGCAGAATTTAATGAAATAAAGATCAAATGTATGATAGGGATAATTTTTTTTAAATGTGTTTCTTTGAAAAGATTATAAAGTTTATAAACCTTACCAAACCTGATAGAGAGGAAAGCAGGGAGGAAGTGGGCAGGAGAGGAGGGACAATGGAAGGAAGAAAGGACGGATGGAAGGAAGGAAGAAAAGAAGGAAGGAAGGATGGAAGAAAAAAGGCAAACTGAGAAGGTGGAAGAAGAGAGGAGAGAAGAGAAAACACAAATTACCACCATCAGGAGTAAAAAATGGAGTATCAGCTGTTATGCTAAAGACATTAAAAAGATATAGAGGTTAAACAACTTTAAGACAATAAACATAAAAATTTAGTTCAAATAATCAAATTCCTTAGAGAATACAACCTAACAAAACTGAAAAAGAAAAAATAGAAAATCTGAATAATTCTCTATTAAAGAAATTAAATCTATAATTAATACTTTTTCCACAAGAAAAATATCAGGAGTAGATGGCTTTACCACTAACTTCTTCCAAACATTTAAAAAAGTAAAACGAAAACAATTGTACACAAGTTCAGTCAGTGAAATTTACTACATTAGCAGAATAAAGGAGAAAAGCTGTATGGTCATCTTAACAGGTGGGGAAAAGAAACCTTTAATAAAAATCTAATCCATCTTACGTTAAAAACTCTTCAAAAACTAGACATATAAATGATCTTACTTAATACAATACAGGTATTTATAAAAAGCCTACTGACAATATAATTAATGGTAAAATATTGGAAGATTTCCCCTGTAATCTGGACTCAGATAATGATGTTCATCAACATCTTCCTTTTCTCATTGTATAGCTCTTGCCAGTACAATAAAGCAAGAAAAAGACAAAAATTATAGGGATTTAAAAGCAAAAGATAGAAATGTTATTATTCATAGTCAGGACTACAACATAGAAAATCCAACACATCTATAGAAAAATTATTAAAATTAAGAAATGAATTCAACAATGTGAGATGAATAGTGAATATGGTACAAAACAGTTATATTTCTGTATAAAAATTTACAATATCAAAACATAAAATACTTAGGAATAAATGTAATTAAATTTCTCAAGTTCTCCACACACACACACACACACACAACTTCATTGAGAAAAATTAAAGATTTAAATAAACGGAAGTATATATTATACTCATGGAACGGAAAACTCAATATGTGAAGATATCAACTCTTCCAAATTGATATATTAATTCAAAACAATCCCAATCAAAATCCTGGCAAGATTAAAGCATTTGCTTTTTAGAACAACTTCTGGAACCAACTGTGGTAGGTACGTGTCAGATCATTTGTGCTGCTTTTAAAAAACCCCACAGACTGGGTAATTTATAAAAATAAAAATTTGTTTCTAACAGTTCTGGAGGCTGGGAAATCCAAGATCAAGGCACTGGGAGAATTAGTGTCTGATGAGGGCTGCAAACTCTGCTTCGAAGATGGCACCTTGTCACAGTATCCTCCAGAGGTGATGGACACAGTGTCTTCACTTGGTGGAAGGTGGATGGGAAAGAAGGATGCTTCTTTCAACCTTAAGCCCTTTTATAAAAATCCCATTCTTAATTATCTTCCAAAGGTAATTAAGAAAAAAGAAGTATTACCTCTTAAATTACCTCTTTATACTATTGCATTGGAGATAAAGCTTCAATGTGAATTTTGGAGGGAACACCATTGTTCATACCACAGTGGTAGGGTTTCCTGGAATACAGAACCCTAAATTCTAAGATTTGCTTACAGGAAATTTATTGGGAGTACTCGCAAGAACAAAAACTCTGAGGAGTAAGGTCCACAATACTTAGCAAAGGGGGAAGTTTAACTGCAATGCAATTGCCCCAGACCTTCAGCCAATCCTACGTGGAGCTCTGGAGCTGGGATGCCACTCTACAATTTTTCCAGTTATGGAAAGAAAGCCAGGCCTTTTACTCTTGCAAGGACCAGTCATTGGATACAAGCTGCCCCAGGGAGAAGGTGGTGTATCCTTGAGTTAGACAGCTTCCTTTGATCCCAGAACAATGCCTAAAAAGGGCCTCAGCTGGAAGCCCTCCACAGCCAACATTCCAGGCATCAGGAAAAGTAAAGGCCTCAGCCCAGAAGGGGGATTTGGCATCACACCATAGCATTTGCTACAGTACAGTTCATGCATTATTTTATTGATTCTTACAACAACCCTATATGGAATGTACTGTTATCAAATGATAGATGTAGAAAATAAAGATAATACTGGTTAAGCAATTTGCCCAGCATCACTGTATCTTGCTAGCAATGAAACCTGTACTGTTTATTATTCATAATGCTAAGGTTAAATTAACAAATGCCTACATTCTTTTAATCAAACTTACTAAAGAGAACAAAGTTGTGTCCTCATACCTGGAGAGTTAAATTTACATGGAAGAAATAGTTATTTACCTGAAGGCTAAAATTACTTACATATTCTATTATTTTGAATGTTTTCTACCTTATATTTTAAAATTATTCTATACCCATGGAAGAGTTTTCTCCATCAGCAGTTGTTTTAATAAGCAACTAAGAGTACATTGTTCTGAGGCCGAGCCCGTGGCGCACTTAGGAGAGTGCAGCACTGGGAGCGCAGCAGCGCTCCCACCGCGGGTTCGGATCCTATATAGGGATGGCCGGTGCGCTCACAGTGCTCACTGACTGAGCGCGGTGTGGCTGGTCTCAAAAAGGACAAAAAAAAAAAAAAAGAGTACATTGTTCTGGCCTTTTAATTATATATTAAGACAAGGCATTTATTGAACATCCACTATCATCATAGCCCTATTGTTCCAGGCTATGATGATAGTGGATGTTCCAGTTATATTTCTGTATAAAAATTTACAATATCAAAACATAAAATACTTAGGAATAAATGTAATTAAATTTCTCAAGTTCTCCACACACACATAAAGGGATAAAGGGATGGGGGCTGGGAACAGGAATTAAAAATCAAAACCAAACCAAACCAAACCAAACGAACAAAAACTCTCACCTCTTTGGGCTGTTTATTCTCCTCAGCCAAGTAAGCAATAAAACTGAAATTGCAACAGTTCTCATAGCATATAAGTCCTACTAAAAGATATTATTTATATAAAATGGCATTTAAATTCAATTCAAATTTCATTATTACAAGTATTCTCATAAATGTTAGTTATTCTAAAACAATTCATGAAATTAAATTACTTGCTCTCATTTGAATTCTAACCTGTCATCATGTTTTACACTGTAATGGCATCATAGCCTTATCTGTACATTATTTTCTAATAGTTTCATTGAGGTATCATTATATTCTAAAACAATTCATGAAATTAAATTACTTGCTCTCATTTGAATTCTAACCTGTCATCATGTTTTACACTCTAATGGCATCATAGCCTTATCTGTACATTATTTTCTAATAGTTTCATTGAGGTATCATTATACATAGTACTATAAATGTTTGAAGTGTACAATTTGATGTTTTCATATATGTATACATCTGTGAAACCATCATAAAAAGGAAGAAAATAAACACACTCATCATCCACAAAAGTTTCCTCTTGTTGCTTTATAGTCCCTTCTTCCTACCCCTCCAGAGCCCACACCCCAGACCAAGGAACCATTTTTTGAGATTTATCTATGTTAGTGGGTGTATCATTCCTTTTATTGCTGAATAGTATCCCATTTTAAGAATATACCAGAATTTTGTTTATCCATTTGCCTGTTGATAGACATTTGGACTATTTTCACTTTGATACTGTTACAAATCAAGCTGCTATGAACACCTTGTTCAAGTCTTTATTGGACATAGGCTTTCAGTTGTCTTGGGTAAATATTTAGGAGTGGGATGACAGGATCATATGGTAGGCGTAGGTTTAACTGTTTAAGAAATCGAAGAACTTTTTCCAAAGCAGTTGTACCATTTTATTTTCTCACTAGTAGTAAGAATATGTTCTTCGGCATTTACTTCCATCCCATTGAGTTAGGCAGGCAGCATCAGGGATATTCGCCACAGATAGATTCTTTCTCCACCAAGCTTTCTGCCCCATGACCAGACTACCTCAGTCCTATATGGCTTGTCTGTGTGATTCCCCACTCAGCCTTGCCTCCTCCACAGAGGAACCACATCACACTCCAAGTCTCCCACCCACAAGTTCTATACATTCTTCCCATTTTTGCAAACAAGAAGAATGCCTTTCACCTTGGAAAAGTGTGCTTTACTGCTGCTTTAGTCTCTAACCACTAGTATTCTCTTCAGTTCTTACCCCAGTTCTGCTTGATTGTCACTGTTTTTGGTAGACTCTCCTCCTGTGATGTGGTTCAGTGTTTCAGGTGTCTTCTGATTCTGTCAGAGACAGAATTGGTTGTCATTCTCCTTCTGTGTTTGAGTAATTTCTGAGTGGAGAAAGGAAAATACAGGTCGGAAATCCCTTATACAAAATGCTTGAGACTGAAATCGGATTTCATATTTTTTTCTGATTTTAGAATGTGTGCACATACATAATGAGATATCTTGGGGATGGGACCCAAGCCTAAACACAAAACTCATTTATGTTTCACACATACCTTATACATATATTCTGAAGGTAATTTTATACAATATTTTTAGTAATTTTGTGCACCTGTCATATGAGGTCAGGTGTGGAATTTTCCATTTGTGGTATCATGTCAGTATTCAGAAAGTTTCAGATTTTGGAACATTCTAGAATTCAGATTTTCAGGTTAGGGATGCTCAACTTGTACTAATTTACCCAGCCATGTTTAAAATGGATGTCCGATCTTCCTTTTAGTATCTAAATAATAAGAAATCAAGTTCCAGTCTTTGAGACTTCATGAAGTCCAGCCTTTTATGAAAATTCTTCCCTGGTATTTCTGGGTGTCTCTGGGAATTTCAGGGAAGTACTTCATGCCCTTCAAATCTATCCTCATTAACATATGTCACCTCAAGCAATCGTCTCACTTCAGACGGCTTCTTCCCTTCCTGTAACTTACCTCTTGCCAATACACAACTAACTCCAGGTTACTGCCACTTTCCACAGATATCTCCTTTAATTCCCAAGGACCTGCTGAGCTCAAGTTATGATTTTAGCAAGATATTAAAGAAGGCCTGGGTACAACATATGGCAACACAGAGAATTAGCAACTGCCAGTTGAAGTGGATGGATCTTAGTGCCCACAACGTCAATCCCAACCTGAGTTTCTGGTGACTTCCTGCAAAGCATTCACAGGCTCATATCAACCCCTACCAATGAACTAAGAATCTTCAACCAGAATAGTTCTAGTCCAACTTCCTTTCAACCCCATAAAAATAGGGAATTTTCCTTCCTCCGGTTCAAGGCTTGCCTTTTTCTTGCCACAAGATTAACTGAGGGGCCATTTATTCCATAAGGATGTTATGTTAGCCCACATAACCAGAACAAGAATTTCACAATAGTCCAGGATTATGTCTTCTCAAATGATATACCACAAGGAGAACACATGGAGACAGGCCAGATACTATTTAACTAACTAAGCTCAGTTCAAGTTTAAGTCACAGTCTGTCTTCCAAATAAACAGAGGCTTCCCACTCTAGCCTGGTCTCCCAATCTCTGATGAACAGTCGTACTTAGATAAGAACTCACACATTCACACACAAATATATCTCCCAAGAAACAACAGTTTTCAAGCATAGGGCAGTCAAACTCCAAGTCGGGGGTTGTTTTCAAGGGAAATTACCTGGTTCTTAATCAGCAGAGTTCTTTCAATATAACCAAGTGCACGTTCCTAAACCATACCCTTAAAAATCTCAGTCTAAGATATTTTCATTTGAATGAATTCACTAATTCAGTTTCCCAAACTAAAATTAGGCTGTATGTAACTAAAAATAATTATGAAAATGTTCCCTCCTAGAACAAAAGAATGATATACCCCATTCTAATCACTTCTCAAAAAGGCCAAAATTGGGGCCGGCCCGGTGGCGCACTGCTACAGTGCGCCACTTGGGAGCGCAGCGGCGCTCC
>NW_007726888.1:87972-102427 GCF_000696425.1 Galeopterus variegatus
ACGGGCGCGACACTGAGGGTTGTGGTCCGTTGCCGGACACGAAAAAAAAAAAAAAAAAAAAAAAAAAAAAAAAGGCCAAAATTGTTTGCAACACCCAAAATGACAGTTTTCAACAATTTAAAGAAATCAAATATCTTCTCCACTCTATAAATACTTATAAAATATACACAACACTTCTATGAATAAACACCTTTTTGTATCTTTCTCCAAACCAAAGGGTATCTGTCTTGGATTATATGGCAAAATACATAATAAGACATGATATCTAAAAGTGAATATTGCCCAACAGTGAACACTGGTCCACACCAACCCCAGTAGGGTCATAATTTCCCTTGCCTTGGACACTGTACTCGGTTAATAACCCAAGGGATTCTCAGCAATTTCGGTAACATCCTCACATAATTGGTTAACTATAAAAAGTTTGGTCAGTTACACAGACTTTTTAAAAAAATATATCAGGAGTTTTATTATGTTTCTTTACATATTGGGGGGTTTCCCATGAAATTATACCACAGTGCCAAAAAGAAATTCATGGCCTTTCACCAAGTTTGCTCCGATTCTCTCTGTGGCATGAATAAGTGGCAAGTTGTAGATGTCATCTCACGTCTGCATTGTAATTTAGAGTTTACCAAAGACACCCTTTGATTCTATTTCATTTTGATCTTTATGACAGCTCTATTTTTTTCAATAGGTTTTTTTTTTTTTGATGTTCAAATCAGGATAATTAGTATATTTATCATTATACATGATAATCAATTTTCATGGCCCTTTACCAATTCCTCCCTGTCGCTCCCTCCCTCTCCCTCTTTCCCACCCCTGGCGACCTCAGTTCTGTTCTCTTCTCTTAGATGTTCAAATCAGGATAATTAGTATATTTATCATTATACATGATAATCAATTTTCATGGCCCTTTACCAATTCCTCCCCGTCGCTCCCTCCCTCTCCCTCTTTCCCACCCCTGGCGACCTCAGTTCTGTTCTCTTCTCTTAAAAAGTTCAACGTATTATTGTGATTGCTGTATCTTTTTTCTCTTTTTATTTACTTGTTTATTTATTTTTATTTTTATTAGCTCCCACATATAAGTCAGGATATGAAGTATTTCTCCTTCTGTTCCTGGCTTATTTTATTTAACATAATTTTCTCTAAGTTCATCCATGTTGCTGCAAATGGCAGCATTTCATTCTTTTTTATGGCAGAGTAGTGTTCCATTGTATAAATATAACACATTTTCCTTATCCACTCATCCAGTGATGGGCATTTAGATTGGTTCCAACTCTTGGCTATTACAAATAGAACTGCAATAAACATGGGAGTACAGGTGTCTCTTTGACATGATGATTTCCATTCCTTTGGTATAGACCCAGTTGTGGGATTGCTGGGTCATATGTCAGTTTTATCTGTAGTTGTTTGAGGAACCTCCATACCATTTTTCATAATGGCAGCACCAATTTACAGTCCCACCAACAATGTAGGAGTGTCCCCCTTTCTCTGCATCCTAACCAGCACTTGTTATTCTCTGTCTTTTGAAAATAGCCAGTCTAACTGGAGTGAGATGATATTTCAGTGTTGTTTTGATTTGCATTTCCCAGATGCTGAATATTGTTGAGAATTTTTTCATGTGTTGGCCATTTGAGAAATGCCTGTTCAGCTCCTTTGTCCATTTTTTAATCAGGTTACTTGTTTCTTTACTGTTAAGTTGTTTGAGTTCCTTGTACATTCTGTATATTAATTTTTGTCAGATGGATATTTTGCAAATATTTTCTAGCATTCTTTTGATTGTCTTTTCATTCTGTTAATTGCTTCTTTTGCTGTGCAAAAGCTTTTTATTTTGGTGTAATCCCATTTGTTTATCTTTCCTTTTGTTGTCTATGCTTTTGGGGTCATATTCATGAAGTCTGTATCTAGTCCTATTTCCTGAAGTGTTTTCCCTGTTTTCATTTAGGAGTTTTATAGTTTCAGTATGTATATTTAATTATTTATTCCATTTTGAGTTGATTTTGGTATATGGCAAGAGATATGGGTCTATTTTCAATCTTCTATATATGGATGTCCAATTTTCCCAGCATCATTTATCGAAGAGGCAGGATTTTCCCCAATGTATGTTCTCGGTGTCTTTGTGAAAGGTCAGTTGGCTGTAGGTGTATGGGATGATTTCTGAGTTCTCTATTCTGTTCCATTGGTCCATGTGTCTGTTTTTATGCCAGTACAACGCTGTTTTTGCTACTCTAGCTTTGCAGTATAATTTGAAGTCAGATAGTATTATGCTTCCGGTTTTATTTTATTTTATTTTTTTGCTCAGGATTGCTTTGGCTATTCAGGGTCTTTTGTTTTTCCATATGAATGTTGGGATTGTTTTTCCATTTCCATGAAGAATGACATTGGTATTTTGATGGGGATTGCATTGAGTCTGTAGATCACTTTGGGTGCATGGACAGTCTTGCAATGTTAATTCTTCCAATCCAAGAGCATGGAACATCTTTCCGTCTTCTTGTGTCCTCTTTAATTTCTTTCAACAGTGATTTGCAGTTCTCATCATAGAGATCTTTCACATCTTGGTTAAGTTTATTCCTAGGTATTTTGGTTTTTTGCTGATTATTGTAAATGGGCTAGCTTTCTTAATTTCTTTTTCTACTAGTTCATTGTTGGAGTGTAAAAATGCTACTGATTTTCCCTGTTGATTTTATAACCTGCGGCTTTGCTGAAATCATTTATCAACTCTAAGAACTTCTTTGTATTGTTTTTAGGCTTTTCTCTCCATATAGGATCATCCCATCTGGAAACAGGAACCATTTGACGCTTTCTTTTCCAATCTGTACTCCTTTTATTTCTTTCTCTTCCCTGATTGCTCTGGCTAGTCCTTCTAATACTATGTTAAATAGGAGTGTTGACAGTTGGCATCCTTGCCTTGTTCCCATTCTTAAAGGAAAAGCTTTCAAGTTTTCCCTATTTGGGAGGATATTGGCAGTGGGTTTGTCATATATGGCTTTAAGTGTGCTAAGATACTTTCCTTCTGTACCTAATTTGCTGAGAATTTTCATCATGAAGCAATGTCAAATTTTGTCAAATGCTTTTTCAGTGTCTATTGAAATAATCATATGGTTTTTCTCTTTGATTTTGTTGATGTGGTGATGCTTTTCTTTGTTGAGAGACTGCTGATTACAGCTTCAATTTCTGCTTGATATTGGGATATTGGTCTGTGATATTGGGATAAGTTTTCTGTGTCTTGTTGGTTCAGTCTTGGTGGTTTGTATGTATCCAGAAATCTATCCATTTCCTCCAGGTTTTCAAATTTCTTGGCATATAGTTGTTTACAATATTCTCTAATGATTCTTTATATTCTGTGGTATTGGTTGTAATGTCTCCTTCTTCATTTCTGATTTTTGTTATTCTTGTCTTCTCTCTTCTTTTTTTAGTTAGCCTAGCTAATGACTTCCCCGTTTTGTTTATCTTCTCAAAAAACCCAACTTTTTGTTTCATTGATCTTTTGCGTTGTTTTGGGGGTTTCTATTTTATTTAGTTCTGCTCTGATCTTAATTATTTCTTTTCATCAACTAACGTTGGGGTTGGTTTGTTCTTTTTTTCTAGTTTTTGAGGTATAGCATTAGGTCATTTATTTGAAATCTCTCTATTCCTCTGATGTAAGTGTTTATGGGGATAATTTGGGGTTGGTTTGTTCTTTTTTTCTAGTTTTTGAGGTGTAGCATTAGGTCATTTATTTGAAATCTCTCTATTCCTCTGATGTAAGTGTTTATGGGGATAAACTTCCCTCCTAGTATTGCTTTTGCAGTATCCCACAGGTTTTGCTATAATATGACATTAATTTCCTCAGTTTCAAGAAATTTTTTGGTTTCCTGTTTAATTTCTTCTTGGACCCATATGTCATTCAGGAAAATATTTTTTAATTTCCATGTATTTGTATAGTTTTCAGAGTTTCATTTGTTATTGATTTCTAGTTTTAATCCACTGTGGTCTGAAAAAATACCTGAAATAATTTCAATTTTTAAAAATTTGTTAGACTTGATTTGTAACCTAACATGTGTTCTATCCTGGAGAATGTTCCATGTGTTGATGAGAAGAATGTATATTCTGTAGTTGGATGAAATGTTCTGTAGAAGTCTGCCAAGCTCAATTGGTCTAAAGTGTGGTTTAAATCTTGTGTTTCTCTGTTGATTTTCTGCCTAGATGATCTGTACAATATTGAAAGAGGGGTGTTCAGGTCCCCAACTTTTGGGGTCTTTCTCTTTCTTTATGTTTAATAGTGTTTGTTTTGTATATCTGGGTGCTCCATTTTTAAGTGTGCACATATTTATGATTGTTATGTGTTCTTGCTGGATAGATCCCTTTATCATTATATAGTGGTCTTCTTTGTCCCTTTTGATAATTTTAGATTTAAAGCCTATTTTACCTGATATAAGAATAGCTACTCCTACTTGTTTTTGGTTTCTATTTGCATGATATATCTTTTTCTGTCCTTTCACTCTTAGTCTGTGTGTCTTTACAGGTGAATATTGAAAGGAATTGATTTACTCCTGTCATTTTATTGATATTTTTGGATATTTGAAGTATGTTTTGTTCCTTTCCATTTTATTGTTTGTCTTCCATGTTTGTTGGTTTCTTGAGGTGGTTAAATAAATTCCTTTCTCTTTGTCATTTACATTTTTGTTCTACTGGTAAGTTTTGTTCTTTCTTGTGTATTCATGATAGTGATGGCTGTTTTTCAGACACCTAGTACAGTGCTCCCTTAAGGATTTCTTGTAGGGTTGGTCTTGTGGTGGTGTACTCCCACAGTTTTTGTTTATCTCAGAAATATATTATTTCCCCTTCATTTCAGTAGGATAGCCTTGCTTGGTATAATATTCTTAGCTGGCACTTTTTTGTTGTTTAGTATTTTGAATATATCATCCCATTTTCTTCTGGCCATTAGGGTTTCTGATGAAAAGTCTGCTGTTAGTCTGATAGAGGCTCCTTTATAGGTGACTTGATGCTTTTTTCTTGCTGCTTTTAAGATTCTCTCTTTGTCTTTGAGCTTTACCAATATGACTATAACATATCTTGGAGAGGAACTTTCTGGGTTGAGTCTGTTTGGGGATCTTTGAGACTCCTGGATCTGAAGGTCCATATCTCTCCCTGTACCTGAGAAGTTTTCTGATATGATTTTGTTGTATATGTTTTCAGTGCCTTTTCCTCTTTCCTCCTCTTCTGGAACACCCATGATTCCGATATTTGTGTGCTGAAAGTTGTCCATCTTTCTTAGGTTTTCTTCATTTTAAAAAATTCGTTTTTTTAAATTTTTGTCTGCCTGGGTTATTTCAAAAAGACGATGTTCAAGATCAGAAATTCTCTCTTCTGATTGTTCTAGCCTTCTGTTTAAGTTCTCTGTTATGTTTTGTATTCCATTGAATGAATCCTTCAGCTCCACAAGCTCTGCTACATTCTTTTTTAGGACATTAATTTCTTTGTACATTTCTTCATACATTTCTTCCTTCAGGTCCTGGATACTTTTTCTCATTTTGTTGTGTTACCTGAGTGTTCTTTTATCTCATTGAGTTTCCATAGGATTGTTGTTCAAAATTCCTTTCCAGTCATTTCAAGGACTTCCTGTTCTATAGGATCTGATATTTGAGAATTATTATATTTCTTTGGTGGTGTCATATTTTCTTGTTTTTTCGTATTTCCAGTATCTCTACATTGGCATTTAGTCATCTGGTAGAGCAGTTGCTTTTTCTAGTACTCCGGGGTGTGGTTTAAGGAGAGGGAGCTCCTCTTCTAAATGCATTTTATAATGACCATTGAATGGGGTGTTTTACTGTTTGTTCCAGATAGATCCAGTAGTGTAGTCTCCCTGCAGGTACTTTGGCCAAATTTAGTGTTGGAGTTGCATGAGAGTACCTCTATGGCCTAGTCCTTGGAGCACTTAGTATTTCCTTGCTGAGGTTGGTGACACTATGTTGGTTTCTTCAGGCTGTGGGCAAGCTCTCAAATTTTGGGGACTACCACTTTGGAGCCTTGTCACTCTTAGGTTATGGTGAGTGTTCTTGAGTGGGCCCATTGGCACCCTGTCTAGCTCCCCTAGTGGGTGCACTGGAGTATACTAGTGCTCCTCAATTTGAAAGAGTAACCTTGGGTGGGTTTTCTCTTTTTTCTTTTCTCTTTCACTGGACTCCACTGATGACTCTCCTTCTGTCTATGGCAATGAGTGGTCAGTGGTTCACACATGAGGTAGCAGTGAATGCTGGTGTGGCAGTGAGCTGCCCTTGTGGTGGAAATTGTTGCGGCAGTGACTGTCACAGCACATTCATTTAGCACTGGTGTCTGCAGCAGTGGCAGGGAGTGTTGCTGACAGCTCAGCTGCCTGTCATGCAGGTGCTGTTGGCAGCAGCAGGTTGGGCTGCCAGTGGCAGGGCTGCTTACCCGGGTTCCACACAGCTGCCTGTTACATTTGTGCCCTCAGTGGCAGCTGGGTCAGGCTCTCAGAGGTGGGACCCAATTCAGATTTTTTTCACATGAATTATTGTTAGGCAAAATTTCCCCCTGTACTTCTAGAGTTCTTTTTTAACTTGAGTGCATAACTTAATATTTAGCCTTACTAAATTTTATCTTTCTTATTCTGCTCATTACTCATCCACCAAAACTATTTTGAACCCTGATTGCCTTCTGAAAGGCTAGTTATTTCTCATCAATGTTTATTACTCACAGATACAATTAACTTGCCTCTATCTCCTCAACATTGTTGATAACATTTTTGAACAAAACATAGCCACAGATGGGATCCTACAGCATGTCCCTAGAGATTTTAGACCAGGTTGTTCTCAACACATTATTTAACACTCTAAGCTAGGGGTTAGTAAGCTGCAGCCTGCAGGCAAAATTCGGCCTGCCATCTGTTTTTGTAAAGAAAGTTTTATTGGAACCCTGGCCACACTCATACATTTATGTGTATCTATGGCTGCTTTCATGCTACAATGGCAGAGCTGAGTAGTTGGATCACTGACCACAGGGCACAAAGCCTAAAATATTTGCTGTCTGGCAATTTATAACAAAAGTGTGCCGACTGTTGCTATAAGTGACAGATGGGTCAGCCAGGTCTAAATACCGCCTAATGGTACCATCATTCCCTTTTTAGTCATATGAACATACTTCAAATGTCAACCTGCCAAAATAAAGATACCTATATCTGCAACATTCCCCTGGTCTATAGAATCTCATAACATCATCCAAAAAGGAAATGAAGTTAGTTTTGTTTGGATTTTCTTAGTGTATTTCCTCAGGCTCCTAGTGATTATTGTTTCCTTTCTTCAACTGGCAATTTCCCTATTTAATACCTCATTCAAAAATGAGGCTAGGAATCCTCCATCTGTAGGTTTTCAATTTCTTTTGTGCACTTTTTTGGAATTTGAGCCTACCCTACTCTTCTAGAATATCCACCATTCTCTATGATAACATACAGGGACTCTACAACCAAATAGGAAAGACATTTCATTTAGCAATTATACTAACAGAACAAAATAATTACCATGATATTTCTATACTTAATACTGAGGTACCTGTAGTAGTAATACTGGTCTTTTATCTTTTAAGGTGATTTATTTTTATTTAATATTATAAATTTTGAACAATCAACGAAACTGAATAGTTAGTACATTTTACTACTAACACAAAATTTCTAAATGTTAAAATACGAGAAGAAAAAAGATAAATTTATAAAATTTGTATATTAGACTTATATTACCATTTTCTATATATGAGTATGTATTATTAGCTGTTCTTGGCTCTCACATCATCCTCTACTTGGCCCCCTTTAAACCAGGAGGCTGTTGGAGTTACTGCCTCTAATGTAGATATGAATGGACTTCAGAACTTTTGAGTTGAGATGACTCCCTAAATAAAATTGTCAGAACAGCTGCCTCCCAAAAGTAACTCTGTTCTGTCAAGGAGGCCACATTACCGTAATTATTTTTCATATGAATGGACTTCAGAACTTTTGAGTTGAGATGACTCCCTAAATAAAATTGTCAGAACTGCTGCCTCCCAAAAGTAACTCTGTTCTGTCAAGGAGGCCACATTACCGTAATTATTTTTCATCTTCCCACCAACCCATGAGGCCTAGCCCTGGATTAGTCTACATTTTTCCCAATAAAAACAGTCTACCCCTTTCAGAGGATTTCTCTAGCTCCATGCTTACTCCTTCCCACTATTTTTGCCATCAGGGACTGGGCTGGGGAACAGAACCTGGAGTTGTTGCCAGAGCTGAGGGGAGGAAGCAGATCAGTGTGCCAAGGAGGACAAAGCAGAAAACATTGGACAACGAAGTCGAAGGGTGAAGGAAGCTGCTGACCAATGATCTGATAAACGAGATTTCACCAAGCCAAGTTTTTTTTTTTTATTTGGATACTTAAAAATAATACATTACAGTATTTAGGGACTTTTATTTAAGTACTTTCAAATAAAAATTATATGCTGTATTAGTCAGGGTTCTCCAGAAAGATAGAAACAATAGGTTACATATAGACAGACAGATGAAAGGGGATATACTTGGAGAACTGGCTCATAAAACTATGAAGGCTTAGAAGTCCTACAGCAGACCATGTGCAAGCTGGAGACCCTGGGATGCCAGTAGTGTGTCTCCGGCCAAGTCTGAAGGCCTCAAAACCAAAAAGCTGATGGTGTAACTCTCCATCCAAGGCTTAAACCCTGAGAACCTAAAGTGCCACTGGTATAAGTCCTGGAGTCCAAAGGCCAGCAAGTCACAAGTTCTGATGTCCAAGGCAGAAGAAAAGAGTGTATCCCAGCTCCCAGAGAGAAACACCAACCTCCTTTTCTCTATTTTTGTTCTATCAAGGTCTGCACCTGATTGGATGGTGCCCCGATCAGCTACCCACACTGAGGCAAATCTTTTCCACTTAGTCCATTCAGACTCACATGCTAATCTCTTCCACAAACACCTTCACTCTAGGTATTCCCTAATACAGTCAAGTTGACATCTAAAATTAACCATCACACATGGGAACTTGAAAGAAAACAGCACTGAAGTAGCTGAGGAGATCATCAAACTGGCCTTTCATATTTCAGACCTTCGTCCCTCACTTGGATGAACGCAGGGACCTCTGAATTCACCCACTTCTGCCACACTGCCCTGGGAAGACATTTCTCAATGCTTCTAATCCTCCCACAGCTCCCCCTCAGCCACAGGTATGATTCCAAACTTCCTAACACATGCGCTCTGTGTTAGCTTTTACCACTTCTCCCTGTGGACCCAACACCCCAACCACAACACCCCAAACACCCTGAAGCACAGGATGTTTCTGCGTCTTTGTATTTTTTTCTTCTTTCCAGAAGGACCCTCACCCACTTTTCCATCAGAATGACTGCTATTGATCCTTCAAGACAACGACCATTTTAGTTCATTAGCGAAGTATTATCTAAACTGCTCTCCAAAGCTGCATGTAGGACCCCTCATGCCATATCATAGTTGCTCATTTTCATGTTTCACTATGGGCCATTCTTTATGCAGCTTTGTGTGGCTAACTGTGATCACGGTGCCTCCCACATGGCTGGGGCTGAGTAGTGCTTAATGAACAGGAAATGAATGAGTGAACTCATTCAAAAGAGACTGGGCTTTCTTACAACCACTATATTCATCTAAAACTCCAATTATGTTTCAATCATATTTATTTGATCCTTTCTGAAGTTGAATGTGGTCAGATCATCTGTAATTTCTATACCTGCAATTTGCAGCTTCTTTAATTTCATAATTTGAAATCCATTTTAAATGGATCTTTTCTTCTAGTTTACCTCAAGTCAAATAAATGGTAAATTAAGCCAAAGGATGGCTCTGCTTGCTTTCACATCCATCAATGCCTCCCTTCCCACTGGGGCTATTTCTGCTTCACAGCAATTCTCCTGCACACATGGATGAGTCCGCCCCTAGGGTCCCTTCTTGATTAGCCATGTGCCCATCATTACGTTTGTGGCTGTCACTGCCAGCTCTCCCATTTACTGTCCTATTTGCTCCTCCTCCTCGTGTTTCTTTGTCTCCCTCACCCGATTCTTCTCTCAGCCTCATGTGGCAACATGAGGGTGGGAATGGAAATCAGAAAACCTGGAGCATGGCTCCAGCTCCCACAGTAACAAGTAATTTCAAGTGACAAACAGACCCATCACTGCTGTTGAAGCAGCTAAAAATAGTATAAGTAGATGTTTCTTTTGTGTTCTGATTTAATTATCACAACACCCTGCAAGGTACATACTAATATATCCATTTAAAAGATACAGCAACTGAAACTGCAGTGAATTTCCCACAGCCACACAGCAGGTAAGCTATGAAGCCCCGTGAAGCAGCATGAAGTAAACCAGGCAGACTAGGGTTCAAATCCTGACTATCACTTATTAGCTGGCTCATCTTCAGTAACTTTATCATTTTGAGTAACAGTTTCATAATTATTAAATGTGGATAATAATACCAATCCTACAGCATGCTGTATGATAGATGAGAGCATTTGCAGAGCAAACAGCAGGGTGACTAGGACAAAGTAAGTGCTCAATGAATGGTAATTAATGTAAAGCAGTGACACCAGGCTTCAAACATGGTTATGCAGCTTCTGCTCCTAGGACCATAGTGTCCTGCCTTTTAGGCAAATTAACTTTTTCATTAAGTGAGGACTTGAATAAGATGGCACTAAGAGCTGTAAAGACCTGGCTTCTCTCTATCTTAGTTCTTCTTAGACAGGTTTGACACTTAACCTCTGAACCTCACTTTTTCATCTACAAAATGAGGAAAGTGGGGAGGAATCTTTCTTAACTTCTTGGAGATTTTGAGGGTCTGCTTAAATAAAGTGGTGTCTTGTTTTGTTTTCCATTGCTATAACAGAATCCCTGAGACTGGGTAATTTATAATGAATAGAAATTTGTTTATCTCACAGTTCTGAAGGCTGGGAAGTCCAAGAGCATGGTGCCAGCATCTGGTGAAGGCCTTCTTGCTGTGTCATAAAATGGGTGAGGGCATCATACGGTAAGAGGGAAAGAGTGTGTGTGTCAGCTTAGATCTCTCTCTTCTTATAAAGCCACCAGCCCCATCATGGGGTCCCATCCCAATGACCTTATCAAATGCTAATTACCTCCCACAGCCCCTGCCTTCAATCAACATATGAATTTGGGGATTAAGTTTCCAACATGAAATTTAGGGAACACATTCAAACCATACCAAGTGAAATATTTGGAGAAATGCCATATGTAAAGGAATCCCTCTGTAGGGTTAAGTGATTAGGATTCCCTCTCCAATACCACCTCAATTTTTTTTTTAACTTCTAGTATTTGAGGTACTAGACAACAGCAGATAAGTGAGAGAAGACAGTTTACTGCTTGGAGAGGCACTCAAATGACACTGTGCAATTTATATTTGGTTTCTGATTTGTGAAGCTAGCCCTAACAGAGCATCTGTTCCAATGTTCTGAAAATTAGTGGGCTCTTCCTTGCCTAAAGAGTAGATTTCAATTAAATAGTGAAAAAACTGTCCCCTACAAAAACAAACAAACAAACAAACAACAACAAAAAAAAAAAAACCTGCAGCAAGCCAAAAATGGGGTCCAATGTAAATTGAATGCAGCTATCACTGAGTGCAGGATGAATGCACTTAGACAGAATTCTATGCTTCTGAGCAACCTCACACCCTGGGAATATTAAGGGATAGTTAAATGGTTAAAATTCTTAATGGATGTTATTGGTGTTATAATTATGAGGTCCACTGAGGAAGGTTTGCTTTGGGAATGAGTAAGGGTTTGGGGGCTAAGGCACACATAGAGCCTGGATAGCCTGTGTTTCATACTATGCCCTGTTTCATCCATAATGGGCCTAGACCTAAATAAAGCTGATGATACACAAGTCGCATTTCTACATTACTCTGGCAACTTCCTATAATCAGGGAAACCACAACTACTTTATGAAAAAAAAAATCCTGGAACTATTAATTTTGGCCAAACACTGGGGGAAAAAACCTCGAGATCCTGCAGGACTACATTGTAATTATCACAATGATCTAGTTATTAAGTTTGGCTTATTTACCCCTACAGAAAGAGGGGGATTTGGTACAAAACAATAAAAAAGAAAATTCAAATCAGAGTCACATCAACAAGTAAGACCTCCCTGTAGCTCTGCCCTGCTGTGGTCTCCCCCCTTACCAAACCCAACTCTCACCTGGCTCTGGGAGTCCATCCCCTCCCAGTGACTTGCCTGCATCAGTGATTTTTTATCTCATAGATCAATACTGCTGTCTTTATTTCTCCTACCTCTTCATCTGTAAGAAGATTCTCGGCTCTTGTTGACACCTTGAGTCAGTCTCCCATTTCCTTCCTTTAAGGACCATTAATCCTCAAAAGCAACTGGTTCTCTGCTGATTCTACCTCCTCTACCTACATACATCCACTAAAGCTTCCTGTGCTATCATATCCATTTCCAATATTCAACTGAAAACCCCTTCCCAAAATGCTAACAATTACTTCCTAAAGGTTAGCTCTTACTTTCCTTCTAAGCCCTCAAACTACTGAAATTTGGCACTATTGCCCACACCTTCCAAATTCTTGGAATATTTCTTCTATGCTTTGAGATTCGTATTTTAGTCTTCTATTTCTCTGCCTAGCCTTTAAGTATAATCTTACCCTCAGTCCTCCTCTTATTATTCATCCTTAGCTATAATCATAAATGTAGTTACAACTTGGTTGCAAGAATCATAATTGCACACTGCCTGGCATTTACTAAGCATTGAATAAATAGCAGTAGTTATAACAGATTTTTTCAACTTCATTTCCCACCACAAATGGTCATAAAACTTACGTTCCAATACACAGATTGTATACAGTAACTTGGTCTTTCCTCAGACACTACCTTCATTAGGGAATGTCTTGCCCTCTCCTCCAATAACAACTTTATACTGCCTTCAAAGACCAGTTAAAATATTACCTTCTCCTTGAAGCCTTTCTTGATGTCCCATCAGAATTTTACTCTAGCCCCCAGAGTGCACAGTTNTAATCCTCAAAAGCAACTGGTTCTCTGCTGATTCTACCTCCTCTACCTACATACATCCACTGAAGCTTCCTGTGCTATCATATCTATTTGCAATATTCAACTGAAAACCCCTTCCCAAAATGCTAACAATTACCTCCTAAAGGTTAGCTCTTACTTTCCTTCTAAGCCCTCAAACTACTGAAATTTGGCACTATTGCCCACACCTTCCAAATTCTTGGAATATTTCTTCTATGCTTCGAGATGCTTACTTGGAGACACTACCCTGACTATTCGTATTTTAGTCTTCTATTTCTCTGCCTAGCCTTTAAGTATAATCTTACCCTCAGTCCTCCTCTCATTATTCATCCTTAGCTATAATGATAAATGTAGTTACAACTTGGTTGCAAGAATCATAATTGTACACTGCCTGGCATTTACTAAGCATTGAATAAATAGCAGTAGTTATAACAGATTTTTTCAACTTCATTTCCCACCACAAATGGTCATAAAACTTACGTTCCAATACACAGATTGTATACAGTAACTTGGTCTTTCCTCAGACACTACCTTCATTAGGGAATGTCTTGCCCTCTCCTCCAATAACAACTTTATACTGCCTTCAAAGACCAGTTAAAATATTACCTTCTCCTTGAAGCCTTTCTTGATGTCCCATCAGAATTTTACTCTAGCCCCCAGAGTGCACAGTTACCTCCATTAAAACTAATTGCTTTATGTTTTAAATAATAATGTAGTCTGACTAGAAGCTAAGGCCACATGTGACTCAGTCTCTACCAGAAGTACATTCAAAGGACAGCCCAGCTACCAAAATATTTAAAATACAATTCCCATTTGTATTTACATCTCTCTATTTGTAGTTACTATCCAGTTTATAACCCTTAATAACACTTACCAAAAAATTATTTTGCCCTTTCCCAATTCTTTCTCACTATCTTCAACTGCTGTAGAACAATTTATAGACTAAACCTTCCAACATTTTCCCATTTACCCAATACCCATAGCATTTCTTGTTTCACCAACCGAGAACTAACCTTTTATTTACATTTTTTGCTCCAGTCTTCAGACACTCCTGATTATGCACCTTCCAAAACTTAGAACTTCCTAAAAAAAATAGAACTTTCTTTGGATGGCAGAAGATGTGGATAATACAAATGTAGGGCAGAGAGAAAACTGATAATAGTTACATATAAAGAAAATACAACCAACCACCACAATTTTAATTGTATGTTTTCTTCTTCTTAGTTTGAAATGGTACACAGAGAGAGATTCTGCATAATTTGTTTTCTTGTAGCACTGCAGCATTTATAACTCATGCATTTATTTGTAGAACATATAGTACACATCTAATAGAAAGTGAGATAGAAGAAGGGCGGGTAGGACAAACAAGGATACCGCTTCCAGAGAGCTTAGGATAAGTGAGCTTAGGATCAGTATGCCTAGC
>NW_007726888.1:103142-105053 GCF_000696425.1 Galeopterus variegatus
AAACAAGGATACCGCTTCCAGAGAGCTTAGGATAAGTGAGCTTAGGATCAGTATGCCTAGCCCTTAGAGATGCTCAGAACTTATTTGGTGAATTGACTTCAGCCCCCCTCCACCACCACCCCCTCCACCGCCAGCTACTCAATTGTACACAGAAACTATTCTCTATTGTACACCAAACTGGCATACAAAACTTCACAAGTACTTTATTATAGTTGTCTTCAACCTAGGTGTTATAATTGATTGTAAGAGTTTTTTAAAGTAATTTATAACAACAGTTAAATTAGCAAGGCTTTTATAATTTTTAAAATATTAAGCTGTTTTCTGTAATCAGATTATTGTTCCCTATTTGCTTGTAATATATACAGTCCTAGCTGAAAGAGATAGGAATGGAATTAAAATTAGTGTGCTGCAACTTGCTTGTACACCTGGGTACATCCATGAGCATGTACCTCGTATGTGACATCCATTCCCACATGTGTTCACAGTGGGAAAAAAGGTAGGAACTGATCAAGCCTAATAAAGGCCCCCCATATACTAGTTCTCATAACAAACCAGCAAAAAAGCAATCTCAAAATGACTAAGACACTCTCAGGCATCCTCATCCTTTCTATTCCAGTTTTTCCTCAACTCATTCCCAATGACACTTTTATTCCTTTTACAAACTCCATTTCTGTCCAAATCCCTCATTTCCATGTTGAACACTTATTGCATTTTAAAATTTCATCTTCCATCTCTTTATGTTTTCTCTTTTTGCCATGTCCTGCCCTGCCCTGCTGTCCGGTTCCTGCTTTGGGAATGGAGGCAGCTGACAGCAGCAGCTGTGGCTGAGAAAGCTGAGCAGGAGGGGCCCAGTGAAAGGAAGCAGGTTAGGTGTGTGAATATGTCATCTGGGAGAGCTTGTTAGCTTTAGCTTAAAACCATGGACATTGTTGAGTGAGGTGACTTGGAAGACATTTAACCAAGGGGGAAATAAAGAATACACTGACTAACTGGCCAAGGCCCAACTGGATCTCGTTTTCCTAGGAAAGACACTTCTGGATGTTACAGGTTAAAACCCATTGTTCTCTTCATCCAATTCTCAGTTTCTCCTGTACAATAATTGGACCACCCTCCTCACCCAACTTTTTCCAAAACTCTTTCTTCAACATCCTTTAAAATATCCTCAAACCACATTTCCTTAAGAAATTCTNCTTCAACTTTGAAGCTGTAGAGGCCATTTGTCCTAATATTCAATTTCAATACATCATTCCCCATTCTAAATAGGCATATACCTCATCTTTACAAGGTAAAGACAATATATAATCATGTAAATAAAAATTAAAATTGCATACAACAAACTTCAAGAGATCAGGCAAGGTAAGTTATTTTTTGACTAAAAATTTACATCTCAACTTCTTTTTTTCGAAAGTTTTCAAAATCCACTTTACCTCTCTTAAAGTTTCCTTCAAACTCATGGAAACTATTCATCTCTTGAACACTTCATTTTCCTTACCTCGCCTCCTTTCCTAACCAAGCACAGTCACTTGGACTACTCTTTTTTGAACACCTTCAGCGGGGTCCTTTCATTTAAATCAACCCTAACCTCCTCAACCCTGATTCTAATTAGTTATCCCTCTTCAACACTCTCACATCCAAACCACTGAGCACTACTGTTCTGTTCAGATTACCTGAAAGTGAATTCAGGGGTGGTGGGCATAATCATATACATATAGATTGATAATGAATTCACAGTGGCTTAAGTATCATTTGGCTTTTCAGCACCACTTGCTAATTTTATACCTGTCAGTACTAATTTCCAATCCCACGAAGAGCATTTTTAAATCCTCATCTTTTTCCTCAAGTACCAATAGACTCACTTTGCATAAATGATCCTGTTTCATTCCTAGCCTAGATGTTTTCCAAAAAAAAAAA
>NW_007726888.1:106995-111845 GCF_000696425.1 Galeopterus variegatus
TATCTACCTTCTTTCTCATCCCTGTAGACTTCCTCCCACTCTGAGAAAGAAGCATCTTTTCAAATCTCTCAAGCCTTATTTATAAAATTTTCTTACTACTCACTTTTCCCTCAGACTATACACAGTCTAAAATTTTTCAGAAAAGTAAATATTGAGCCAATGAATTGATCTAATTATTAATCAAACATACTACCTTTTGTCTCTCTTCCTTCCCAGGCAACTTTTTGAAAAACTAGCCTACTATTTTCTTGAAACACAGGCTATACTGACTTACTCTCCTACAATGCTTCACACTCAAAACACTTTACTAAAACAGGACTGATAATGGTCAATATTTACTTTGATCTAGTAACACATAGACACAATTGAAACTAAAATAGTGCTACGAGACTTTTTACACACACACACACACACAAATGTCTTCTGTCCCCTTCCTCTTCCACGGGGACAACTATCCTCAAATTTTACTTCTGGAAGTCACTTCAAAACTACTAGATAATATGCATATGCCACTATCACTTCATCAATTGCAGGCGGTATTTGTTAAATTGCTTTTATGAAAATTTACACTCTTCTTTATATCCCATCTTGTTATATAGTTATATTGCAAATTTTGGCTATTTCCATTTCAATGTTTATATTACTATGGGTATGCAAGCTTTTATTTAATATTGAACCAAGTAACAAATTAAAACTAGATTCTCTTTCTTCAACAACTTTCCAGTTTTTTCTTGTATTTAAAAAATCCCTAATATTTTCATGCACTTGATTTCTCTGTGCTTCAGGCTGTATCTTGCCACGCCTCTAGCATTTCTGTGAAAAGCCTCCTCATACAAATTTTCTCATCATAAAGCTTTACATTTTTCGTAAGTTCTTATTTCTTATGAGACTTTCCTCTGAGACCTCTCAGTCCTCTTCCTCCAATCTGGACTAGGTGCTCCACGTCAGACTGTTGGTCTGCAACATCTCATCCCATTTTTACTAGGTAGAATTTTCTTTTTCCTACATCCCATGTCATTCCTTTTCTTGACTTACTTTCTAATTTTGACAAAATATAATCCAGTACTTTCTTGAGAAAGGGTAGTTGGAAGTAATTTTTAAGACTTTACATATCTGAAAAATGTCTTTATTCTACATCATATTTCATTTACACATTGCCTTTGTGCAAAATTCTAGATGCTCAATAATTTGGACACATTATTTCATGATTTTTTTAATCAAATGATATGTTGAAAGGGCCAATGAAATAATGAGTCTACATCCAATGTGAGGAAACTATTTTTCTCTCTATAGAAACTAAAAATCTTTCTCTATGGAGATGTGGATGGGATTGGAAAACAAAGGACATCTGAAAAAGCCCTAACTCCATAAAAGCAATAAAAACACTGGAAAAAATAGTCAAAATCATCAACTTTTTCAGAACTCAAAAATTAATCAGATGCTTGCAATAATTTAAGGAGGGTTTGTTCAAGAAAAATGATTGAATCTCAGTAAGATCAATGACCTTTGTGGTATTTTTTTTTTTTTTGACTGGTAAGAGGATTGCAACCCTTGGGTCGGTGTCATCCACACCACACTCAGCCAGTGAGCACACTGGCCATCCCTATATAGGACCTGAACCCGCGGCCTTGGCACTACCAGCGCCACACTCTCCCAAGTGAGCCATGGGACTGGCCCCCTTTGTGGTATTTTAACATGCCCTGTTCCTATCTCCCTCTTAACATCTCCATGATATCCCTAAAAATAATCTCTCCATAATAATGGTGAAAACAAGCAGACTGAAAGGCAGCAGAGTGAACATAACAGGTTTAGAACTCTCTCCAAACACCATTTCTATGGTTGAAATGTGTCCCCCCAAAAGCATGTGTTGGACACTTTATCCTCAATGCAACAGTATTAAGAGGTGGGACCATTAAGGGGTGATTAGGCCATAAAGGCTTTGCCCTGATGAATGAATTAGTACATTATTGTGGAAGTGGATTTCTTATAAAAGGACCAATTTGGCCTCCTTTTGCCTCTTTCTCTTGCTCTCTCTTTGCCCTTCTGCCATGTTATGACATAGCAAGAGGGTCCTCACCAGATCCTGGCTCCTTAGTCTTGGACTTCCCAGACTCCAGAATTGTGAGTCAATAAATTTCTGTTTATTATAAATTATCCAGTCTGTGGTATTCTGTTATTGCAGTACAAAATGGATGGAGACAACAATATTCAGAGAATTGTTATTTTTTGACATGTCTGGTAATTCCCTAGAAAACCCATTCTCAGAGTTTGTTGTTATTTGACCTGACTTAGACCTTGGTCAGTGCCAACATTCTTTTCCATGGTGCCTTTGTCAAAAAAAAAATCAGCAGCAATTGTTTAATCTCAAAGCTGCCTGATTTCTCTGTACTATATTTTCTCTGAAAAATATAATACCATATATTTACCATACAAACTGTGGTAAATAAAACCCTGGCCAAAAAAAAACTTAAAAGAAAAAGGTGGGAAATAAGATGTACAAGCTTTGAACATCTTTCAAAAACTCCATTGTTATTGGAAATTAAGAAGGCCATGGATACGCATAAGGCCGGACACATTCCCAAGGTTGTACATATGCCCAGGAAAGACCTGAGAAGGTGTTAAGCTGACCTTGAGGCACTGCAAAAGCAGGACAAGTGAAGGCAAATATAGAGATGCAGAATACCTGAATAAGCATTGAAGCATGTCCTAAAACACACACAGAGCTCCTTGCAAAGGCTGGGTGTCTTATTGTTTCAAAGCATTTAAGAAAATCACTGTCCAGTCATTAGCTGACTACATAAGTAGCTTAAGAAAGTCACCAATAAAGAAACAGCAACAACAACAAACAGCTACAACAAACCTTAGAAGAGAGGGGGAATCTAATTTCCAAAGTTGCTAAATTATATTATTTTAAATGTTCAGTTTTTAACAAAAAATTTATGAGAAATGCATTGATAGAAAACTGCCCTTGAAGATTTGCAGATGATAACTTACTAGACAAAGACTTTAAATCAGTTATTTAAAATATATTCAAAGGAAACCATGCCTAAAAAACACTAAAGAAAGTAAAAGAACAATATGCTACCAACATATAGAATACCAATAAAGAGTAAATATTACAAAAAAAGAACTAAATAGACGTTCTGGAGTAGAAAATACAGTAAATTCACTAGAGGTGTTCAATAGCAGATCTGAACCTGAAAAGGATTAATTTGCAAACTGAATTGAAGTTGTGCAGTCCTCAGAACAGAAAAATACAAAAATGGAAATAATTAACAGATCCTCAGACATCCATGGAACACCATGAAGCATACCAACATATGCATAAGAGGCTACAAGAGAGCAGCAATTTATGACATAAAAGGTAACCTCAGTCAGATTAACAACTGATTTCTCTTCTGGCCTTGGAAACCAGAAGACAGTGGGATGACATATTTAAAGTGATGAAACAAAAAACTGTTGACCAAGAATCTATAGCCAGGAAAACTATTGCTCAAAAATGAAAGAGAACTTAAAATATTCCCAGGTAAACATAACTGAGAAAATTCATCACAAGCAGACCTACCTTTCAAGAACTACTAATGGGATTTCTTCAAGTCAAAATGAAAGGACACTACACAATCTTCTGGATACACATAAGGAAATAAATAAAAAGGTAACTACATAGATAAATATGATGAGAAAATATTTTGTTATCTATAAGGATTCTTTCTACTATCCGATTTTAAAATTGACTACAAAAAATTATAAATCTGTGTTGATGGGCATAACAAGTATAAGGATGTAATTTGTATGACAATAACAACACCAAGGACGAGAAAGTTAGCAGAACTAAATAGAAAAAAAAAGTATTTGTACCCTATTGAAATAAAGTTGGGAATAATAAGAATGAGATTGTTATATGGTAAGATACTAACTGTATCCCCAGAGCAACCACTAAAACAAACAAACAAACAAACAAAAAACCTTTAAAAATGTAGTAAAAGAATAATTAGGGATTAAAAATATTATCCAGATATATGCTATTTCCGGAAGACACAATACACATTCAAAGATACAAATAGACCAAAAGCTAGAAAATATATCATACAAATAGTAATCATCAGAAAGCTGGAGTAACCATAATATAGAAACTCAATGGACTCAGAATGGCCAAAACAATCTTGAAAAGAAAACACAGTTGGGGGTCTCACACTTTTCAAATTCAAAACTTACTACAAGATTAAGTAATCAAAACAATGTCATACTGGGATAAGGATAGAAATGTAGCAGCAGCCAGAAGATCTGTGTGGCTGGATGTGGCCCCTCACCCTGCCTCAGACACAGGCTGGGGGTGAGCACAAGGTCCTGCCCCCATGCTCCAATCAGGTGCTGCCCAGGTGAACCTCCCAGCAGCAGTGGCAGCAGCAGCAGCCAGGGGAACCATGTGGTTCGATGTGGCCCCTCACCCCACCTCAGACCAGCGGGGGAGCACCAGCCTACAGGTCCGACCTGCCAAGTTTGGCCCAGCAGAACTGCACAGTGCTAGGTGCTCATTCTATAGCCACAGAGTCTGGAACAGGAACAAAGGTGGTTTAACATAACTACCACCACACCTACTGTCAAGCAAAGGCAATTCACTTCCACAGTAGCGACCAGGGCCACTCCACAGCCAACCTCAGTGTAATAGAATAAGCAAACCCTCTACCAAATAACAAACCATCAGCAAAAAAATACTAGAAGTACAAACAATCCAGAAGAAATGACACCACCAAAAGAATACACTACTGCTCCAAAGTCAGACTCCACAGAATAGGGAATCCTTGAAATGTCTGAAAAAGAATTTTGAGCAATGATCTTAAGAAAACTTG
>NW_007726888.1:112697-120210 GCF_000696425.1 Galeopterus variegatus
AGCAAGCAGAAGAAAGAATTTCAGAGCTTGAAGATGGTCTTTTTGAAATAACTCAGGCAGATGAAAAAAAGGAAAAGAGAATGAAAAATAATGAGGAAAATCTAAGAGAGATAGCAGACACCTCAAGTGCTCTAACATCCAAATTGTGGGTATTCCTGAATGGGAGGAGAAAGGAAAAGGTATTGAAAACCTATTCAAGGAAATAGTAACAGAAAACTTCCCAGTGTAGGGTGGAATACAGACCTTCAGTTCCAGGAAGCTCAAAGGTCCCCCAACAGATTCAACCCAGAAAGATCCTCCCCAAGACATATTATGGTTAAATTTGCAAAGCTCAAAGACAAAGAGAGAATTCTACAAGCAGCAAGAGAAAAGTGTCAGGTCACTTATAGGGGAACCCCTATCAAACTAACAGTAGACTTCTCAACTGAAACCTTGCAGGCTAGAAGAAAGTGGAATGATATATTCAAAATACTGAAGGAAAAAAAAATTGCCAGCCAAGAATTCTTTACCCAGCAAGGCTCTCCTTCAGAAATGAGGGAGAAAGAGTGTATTTCCCAGATAAACAAAAGTTATGGGAGTTCACCACCACATGACCAGCCCTGCAAAAAATTCTCAAGGGAGTCATTCATCTGGAATATGAATAATGGTGGCCACTATCACAAATACACAAGAAAGAGCAAAAACAAAAATGCCAGCAAGAAAGAGAAAGAACCTAAATCATTCCACCTTAAATTCCTAACTAATATTGAAAAAGAGAAATAAAAGGGGAAATAATAATCAAAAGATATTTAAACAATCTAAACAAGAAGCAATTAAATGACAGGAATTAAGCAACACTTGTCAATAACTACTCTAAATGTGAATGGACTAAACTCCCCATTCAAAAGACACAGACTGACTGACCAGATTAAAAAGCTAGACCCAAGTGTATGCTGTCTTCCAGAGACCCACCTCACCTGTAGAGACACACATAGACTAAAAGTGAAAGGATAGAAAAAGATATACCATGCAAATGGAAACCAAAAATGAGCAGGAGTAGCTATTCTTATATTGGACAAAATAGACTTTAAACCAAAAAACATTAAAAAAGACAAAGAAGGCCACTATATAATGATAAATGGAACTATCCAGCTAGAAGACATAACAATCATAAACATGTATGCACCCAATACTGGAACACCCAGATATATTAAGCAAACACTTTTATACCTACAGAAAGAGATAGGACCTAATACATTAATAGTGGGTGATCTGAACTCCCCTCTCTCAGTATGGGACAGGTCTTCCAGGCAACAACTCAACAAAGAGACACAGGATTTAATCTACACCCTAGAACAACTGGACTTGGCAGATATATACAGAACATTTCACTCAACAGCTAAAGAACACAATTTCTTCTCATCAGCTCATGGTACATTCTCCAGGATAGACCACATATTAGGTCACAAATCTAGTCTCAGCAAATTTCTAAAAAGTGAAATCATTCCAACTATCTTCTTAGACCACAATGGACTAAAACTGTAAATAAACAATAAGCAAAATACTGGAAGATAGACAAATACATGGAAACTAAATAATAGGTTCCTGAATGACATATGGGTCTAAGAAGAAATTAAACCGGAAATCAAAAAATTTCTAGAAACTAATGAAAATAAAGATACATCATTCCAAAACCTGTGGGATACTGCAAAAGCAGTACTAAGAGGCAAATTTATTGCAGTAAATGCTTATATCAAAAGAATGGAAAGACTTCAAATAAATGACCTAACACTATGCTTCAACGAACTTGAAAGACAATAACAATTCAAACCAAAAGGCAGTAGATGGAAAGAAATAATTAAGATCAGAGCAGAACTAAATGAAATACACACAAAAAAAACAATAGAAAAGATCAACACAACTACAAGTTGTTTTTTCAGGAAGTTAAATAAAATAGACACACCATTAGCTAGATTAACAAAAAAAAGGAGAGAGAAGACCCAAATAACAAAAATTAGAAATGAAAAGGGAGACATTACAACTAATACCACAGAAATACAAAGAATCATTAGTGACTATTATAAATAACTGTATGACAACAAATTTGAAAATCTGGATGATATGGATAAGTTTCTAGGCACATATGAATTACCACAACTGAACCAAGAAGAGATAGAAAACCTGAACAGACCAATAACAAGCAAGGAGATTGAAGCAGTAATTAGCAATCTTTCAACAAAAACAATCTGGGTCCAGATGGCTTTACAGCTGAATTCTATCAAACTTTTAAAGAGGAGTTAATACCAATTCTCCTCAAACTATTCCAAACAATTGAAACAGATGCTACTCTCCCAAACTCATTCGATAAGGCTGACACAACTCTGATACCAAAACCATATAAAGACGCAACAAAAAAAGAAAATTATAGGCCAATATTCTTGATGAGCCTAGATGCTAAAATCCTCAACATAATAATAGCAACCAGAATACAGCAACATATTAAAAAAACTATACACCATGATCAAGTGGGATTCATCCCAGGGATGCAAGGATGGTTTAACATATGAAAGTCAATAAATGTGATACATCACAACAACAAACTCAAGGACAAAGACCATATGATTATCTCAATAGATGCTGAAAAAACATTTGACAAAATTCAACATCCCTTCATGATAAAAACTCTCAAAAATTAGGTATAGAAGGAAAATATCTCAACACAAGAAAAGACATTTATGACAAGCCCACCACCAGTATCATTCTGAATAGGGAAAAATTGAAGGCCTTCCACTTAAGGACAGGAACAAGACAAGGATATCCACTCTCACCACTTCTATTTAACATAGTACTGGAGGTACTAGCTAGAGCTAGTACACAACTACATGAACTACATGAACTACAAACTACTTCTGAAAGAAATTAAAGAAGACACAAAAAGATGGAAAGATAGTTCATGCTCTTGGAGTCAAAGAATTAACATTGCAAAAATGTCCATACTACCCAAAGCGATCTGCAGATTCAATACAATCCCCATCAAAATACCAATGACATTCTTCACAGAAATGTAAAAAGCAATCTTACCTTTCATATGGAAAAACAAAAGACCCTGAATAGCCAAAGCAATCCTGAGCAAAAAAAAAAAAAAAAAAAAACAAAGCCAGAGGCATAACTCTGCCTGACTTCAAATTATACTACAAAGCTGTTGTAACCCAAACAGCATGGTACTGGTAAAAAAAAAATAGACATTCAGACCAATGGAGTAGAATAGTGAACCCAGAAATCATTCTTCAGGCATATAGCCATCTGATATTAAGCAAAGGCAACAAAAATATACATTGGAGAAAAGATTGCCTCTTCAACAAGGGTGCTGGGAAAACTGGATATTCATATGCATGAGAATAAAACTAGATATGCATCTCTCACCATACACTAAAATCAACTGAAAATGGATTAAAGACCTAGGTATAAGACCTGAAACTGTAAAATTACTAAGGGAAAATATAGGTGAAACACTTCAGCAATTAGGTCAGGACACAGGCTTTATGAACATGAGCCCAAAAGCACAAGTAGCAAAAGAAAAAATAAACAAATGGGACTATATCAAACTAAAAAGTTTCTGCACAGCAAAGGAAACAATCAACAGAGTGAAAATACAACCTACAGAGTGGGAGAAAATTTTTGCTAACTATGCATCCGACAAGGGACTAATATCCAGAATATACATAGAAGAACTCAAGCAATTATACAGTAAAGAAACAAATGACCCAATTAAAAACTGGGCAAAGGAGCTAAATAGAAATTTTTCAAAGGAAGACATACAAATGGCCAACAGATACATGAAAAAATGCTGAATATCGCTAGTCATGAGGGAAATGCAAATTAAAACCACACTGAGATATCACCTCACTCCAGTTAGACTGGCTATAATCAAAAAGACAGAGAATAACATGGTGACGAGGATGTGGAGAGAACGGAACACTCCTGCACTGTTGGTGGGACTGTAAATTAGTACAACCACTATGGAAAACAATATGGAGGTTTCTCAAACAACTACAGATAGATCTTCCATATGATCCAGCAATCCCTCTTCTGGGTATATATCCAGAGGAATGAAAATCATCATGTCAAAGGGATACCTGCACTCCAATGTTCATCGCAGCTCTGTTTACAATAGCTAAGACATGGAACCAACCTAAATGTCCATTGATGGATGATTGGATAAGGAACCTGTGGTATATATACACCATGGAATACTACTCTGCCATAAAAAAGAATGAAATACTCCTATTTGCAACAACGTGGATGAACCTGGAGAAACTTATGTTGAGTGAAATAAGCAAAGCACAGAAGGATAAATACCGCATGTGCTCACTCATATGTGGGAGCTAAGAGAGAAAGGAAGGAAGGAAAGAAAGACCACAGTAGTGCCATGGTCTAACAGAGGGAGGGAACATTCCTGGGGCTACAAAGTGGAGTGGGGGGGGGAGGGGAATGGGCTGGTGGTTTGGGAATAATTAGGTGGGGACAGAGGGTGCAAGGGTAATTTCTGGTGGTGGGTGTGCCCCCATTGTGAATCTGGCCCTCACATCATGGGCAGGAGGGGTGACAATTAGCTTTGTATCTCATGAATATTCTTAATAAATAAAAAATTTTTTAAAAAAGAACTCTGTCCTGCTTGCAGGGAAGCTTATAATATTAAATCTCTGTTTGGCACAAACCAAAAAAAAAAGTAGAAATGTGATGGACAGAATACTATAAGAAATCCAGAAATAAACTCTTACATTTATGTTCAATTGATTTTTACAGGAGTGCCAAGACATTTCAATTGGGAAAGAATAGTCTTTTCAACAAGTAGCACTGGGACAACAGGATTCCCACATACAAAAAATTAAAGTTGGACTTCTCTCTCTCACTATACACAAAAATTAACTCAAAATGGATCATATGCCTAAACCTGGGAGCCAAAATTCTAAAAATCTTAAAAGAAAACATAGGCATAAATCTTTGTGAACTTAGATTAGACAATGACTTCTTAGCTGTGACACAAAAGCACAATCAGTAGAGAAAAAAAAACAGATGAATTAGAGTTCGTTAAAACTAAAAACTTTTGTGCCTCAAAGGATAACATCAAAAAAGTCAAAAGACAACCCACAGAATGGGAGAAAATATTTGAAAATCATGTCTTTTCAGAGAATAATATCCAGAATATATAAAGAACTCTTACAATTCAAGAATAAAAAGACAAATAACCCAATTTTAAAAATGGGCAAAGGATTTGAATACACATTTCTGCAAATAAAAAGGTACACAATGGCCAATAAGATCATGAAAATATATTCAACACCTAAGTCGCTAGGGAGATGCAAATCAAAATCACAATGAAATACCACTTCACAACCACTAAGATGGAATCAAAAAGAACAATAACTAACGCTCATAAAGACATGATGAAATCGAACCCTCACTGTACGTAGCAGTGGGAATATAAAACAGTGTGGCCTTTTTGAAAACAATTTGGCAGTTCCTCAAAAATTAAACACAGAGTTACCATATGTCCCAGCATTTCTACTCCTAAGAGAAATTCTCTATACCAAAGAGAATTATAAAGATTGTACATGAATGTTCATAGCAGTGTTTTTCATAATAGCAGGAAAGTGGAAACAGTTCAAATGTCCATCAACTGATGAATGGATAAACAACAACAACGAAAGTGATATATTTATTTAATAGAATATTCGGTGATTTTTCAAAAGGAATGGATTTTTGATACATGTATGAATGAACCTTGAAAACATGCTCAGTGAAAGAAGCCATGCACAATAAGCCATTGAATGTACAATTCCACTTATATAAAATGTCCAGAATAGGCAAATCTGTAGAGATGGAAAGTTGGCTGGTGGTTGCCAGGACTTGGAGGAGGGTGGGGGAGAATGGAGGGTGATCACTGCCACTATATATAGAGTTTCCTTTAGGGTCAATAATTAGATAATAGTGATGATTGCACAACTGAAAATACTAGAAACAACTGAATTGCACATTTTTATAGGGTGAACTTTATTATATGTGACTACATATCTCAATTTTGTAAAAGCCATTTTCTTTTTTCTCATAATATAAATTTTCACAATTCTGTGATATAATGGGAGTCTTTTTTCATTCATATTTGCCAGAAGAACAATTTTTACTCACTACTCATGTTTCTTTCCACATGGAGAGAATTCCATTTGTGTAACTCTTGGATTTTCTTGGCTACTTACTCATTCTGAGCTAGAGGATGTGAAACGCTGCTCCTAGTTCAGAGTCCATTTTTGCTTGAGAGCCACCTGCCTGCAGATAGCATACGTACACTACTTCCCAAGCACTCTCTCTCCTTTCCCCACTCTCAGAATGAGGTATGTTTCTGTACCGTAATGGTTTGTAACCTTGCCTCCGAATGTGCCACTTACTTGGCAGTATTACTCTGGTACCTATAATTTTCAGTCAAGGCGATCCTTTCTGGATGTCTTTCCACAGTCTTTAATCCCCCTCATAAACAGTAAAGAGTTACGGAGGACTTCTAGGGTTTGGGCTTTTTTTTGGTTTGGTTTTTTGTCAGTAATAGAGTCTAAGTTTTCAGCTGCTTGGGGTAAATTTTGAAAGCAGAAAGGAAAAACCATCATCTTAACTCCACTTAAATGGAACTTTCCCAATAACAGTTTAAGAGATCTTCCTGAATCTGCCTCAAGTCCTCCAATGCATCCTCCAATGCATCGTCCAAATTGCTGCTAGAGTGAACTAGCAACACGTCTGATCATTTTCCTCTCCTGTTCAAAATCCCTTAAGGAACAAGGTATGATTTAAATTACTTTGCATGGCATGAAACTCTTGGAGATGTGTTCTCTTTCTACCTAATTCTGCTTCTCTTTTGTCTCCATTCTCTTTGTTTTCATAATCCTGCCATGCTAATACACGGGAAGTCAGAGAACTGCAAATGTTTTCTCAACTCTCATAACTTTGCATGTGGTTTTCTCCATAAAATATCATTCTTTCTTCTTGCCCACCTGGAAAACAACTATTTTACCTCCAATATCTGTTTCAGATAAGATGTTCTGACTAATGTGAAGGGAATTAATCACTCCCTCTTCTCTGCTGACTATCTCTGCTGTCTCTACGTGGTACCTGAAGTCAACTACCTTGTGGTACACTCCAAGATAAGTATTAGTTTAAGTGAAATTCCCATTCCTTTAAAATTATGTATCATGTTTGTCAGACGATCATTAAGCCCGTTCATTCTTTCAAATATTTACTGAGCAACAACTCTGTTCCAGATACGAAATACAAAGATAAATAAAAATATCTTAAGTGAAATTCCCATTCCTTTAAAATTATGTATCATGTTTGTCAGACGATCATTAAGCCCATTCATTCTTTCAAATATTTACTGAGCAACAACTCTGTTCCAGATACGAAATACAAAGATAAATAAAAATATGCCATGCCTTCAAGAAAAACAAGGCTAGTATTGTCATTTACCTTCTTAGGGTTTAAGCCATGT
>NW_007726888.1:120485-130416 GCF_000696425.1 Galeopterus variegatus
CCATGCCTTCAAGAAAAACAAGGCTAGTATTGTCATTTACCTTCTTAGGGTTTAAGCCATGTGTCTATAAGTATACTCTAAGCACCTTGGAGGCAAGAACCATGCCATATACATTATTCTAGAATTTTCAGCACTTATCACAGAATCTTGTATGTTGTAGGTATTTGATATCACTGCAGTCTACAAACTGTTTTTCTGTCTTCAGTTTTGCTCTGATTCCCACCGCCAAAATGTTCTTCACAGGAAACTGAGGGTACTATTTCTAAAATAAAAGGCTATCCAAATCATTTCAAACAGTAAGTGACTTCCCTTTCCCTACAGGACAAGGAAAGTCATCCCCATTAGACTGTAAGCTCAGCAACGAAACTGTCTTCACCTTCTTGTAACCCCAATTGTCAGCAAAGAGCCTGACACCCAAATATTTGATAAAAAATGCATTGGTTGGATCTGAGTATTGGTTGAAGTAAGTGGATGGATCCTGAGATCTGACTATACATATTTTATTCAAAAACATTTTAATTTTTCTAGGATTGGAGCAATTAGGACATGACATATTTTGTCTAACTTATTTATTTATATGTCCCAAATATCCTGGGCACATTATTCTCACTTATTCTAGTGGAAAGGAAACATGACTTACTTACAGAGTATGGAATCTAAGACAACAACATGTTTAAACATACAGCAACTGTTTACCATGGTATTACACTTGGGTTGATGGCCTAGAGTTTGAAAAATAAACAATGACAAAAAAGCAGAATTTCTAATGCATTTTTGCTGCTGTTTTTTTAAATACCTTCTCAGTTTATAGTCCCTAAAATTCTGATAAATATTTCACAAAAAACTAAGGACATACATTTGTCTCTAAAGAGCTTAAAAGTAACTGTCATTCTTTTTTATCAAAGGAAAGTACTGAGACAGAGTGAGCGAGTGATATAAGCAAGGTCACAAACATAATCCTGAGGTGCAGATGATGGTGACATAAACAGAATCAGATAACGACTCACAGAACACAGTGAGGAAGGCCAAGAATACTAAGCAGGGAATATTGATGGGGGTATTAGACAGATAATTCTACAAACTAACATGCCTGTCCTAAACAATAAAATCCCTGACCACAGAAGGCAGAGACCAAATCAGGAATAAGAGAAGCAAAATCTGAAACCACATGTAAAGTAACTCTCCTCTTATTGAGGTTTTAAAAAAAGAAGAATCCTATAGATGAAATCCAAAGATCATTCTCCCAACAGAATCTTTTCCAACAAACAATGCTCATCAGGAATGGGCACCTCTATTTTCTCAATCAATCAACATCGCATAGGTCTAAAGTAGTTCATTTAGCACTCTCTGGCAGTTGAACTCTTCCTCATTTTTGCTTCTGGATGCTGACCTACTTTTTCTGTTGAAGCTATGGCCTGGTAGTCAATATATATGTCCATTAACAGAAAGTTGCAGACTTAAAATGTTTTCTAAAGGGCATGATCTCACACCACTTTTTCAGGTATTTGCACTTCTTTCTTTCCCTGTTCTGCCACTGTCAAGCTCATAAGGTACACTTCTTTCCCTACAGTGGATTTAGGTTTCCAAAGTCTCCTTAGCCTCTGCTCCTTGAGGACCTAATCAGCTGCATCATCCTGGTATGGTTGAACTTACAGTCTTGACAGCCTTGGTCTGGGCAGAAGCTGCTCCTTCTCAGTCATCTCTGAAACTTCAAATTGAGGACCTAATCAGCTGCATCATCCTGGTATGGTTGAACTTACAGTCTTGACAGCCTTGGCCTGGGCAGAAGCTGCTCCTTCTCAGTCATCTCTGAAACTTCAAAGAAATCTACCTTTTTAAGGGGCTTAGGCTGAACTTATGAGAAAGGCAGAGCAGCATTAAAGATCACTGAGTTTTCAAAAGGAGTTCTCTCTAGCCTGGCCACTAAGAAAATTATCCTTTAAATTATTTGTTATACAACTATACAGAACTAATAGAAAGAAGCAAGCTCTACAGATTCCAAGCCAAAAAAAAAAAAAAAGATGGGGGGGGAGGGCAGAGATGTTTCTGCTTCAGCTCTACTAATTCTTTTTGAAGGATGATGTGTGGGAAGAAACTGATGGATCCTTTCTTTTCTTCTAGCCTCTACCTGTTAGCAATGTCAATGGAAATACGTGTATCTATGGATGGAACTTGAGTGTTGAGTCGTCAGAAATAGAGAATATCATGTATTTCATATCGTGACTAACAGCGACACACTAGCAATAACATCCATGGTACTGTAACCTATCCCATGATGTGTAAATTCCATGATTGGAGCTAAGGGAATCTTATTCTTAAGGACTCTTAATTTTAGCACCTCTCATCTTGAGAAAGCAATCTCTGCCTATCTACTTTTGAACGTATTTCTCCACTCATTAACTGTTTGGTTCTTTCTGTTTTTCTAGATAGACATTGATCAACCAGCACAGCATTTGGTTTTAATTGTTGAGTCACCTGTGCATTCTAACAATCTATAAAATTCCCTGGTGTACCTCGAAGTTGGGGTCCATAACCTTTTAAAACTGTCAGATCAGCCCATCTTCAGACCCTCTTGTTCTGGCTTTGGAGCAAGAAGTATTCAGGAATTCAACAGGGCCCAGATAAGGAGGCAGCCAGCCACTTCACAGAACAGGCTGTGGCTAATACACTTCGGTTAGAGGAGGCTTACCATAAAGGTCTCTCCTACCCTACCTGAAATCCTCTTCAGATTGTCACACAGCTTTATAGTCTGCAAACTAGATTTATTTGGGTGACATTTGATTTTAAGATGCCAACACTCCCACAAAGCATATTTGATCACTTTATTCCTAAACTCACAAGGAGAACAGACTTCACAAACTAAAAGTGAATTTTGACCTGGGAAGAAGAGAGTAGACCTTGCAACAAGTAAGACCTCACTGTGGAGTGCTCATGAGATAGATATGGGCTTTAGACAGCCAGGAGTCAGCAACAGGATAATGAAAACTGGAGTTGAGGGGATACAAGAAAGACTGAACACAGTATGTGCCAGTATTAGCTCATTTAATCTCAAGTCAACACTATAAGGTGTTATTTTATTATGTACCTTTTTTTCACAAATGAAAAAAATGGGGCTCAGGAAGGCTGTCACTTTTCCAAAATTTCCTAGTGATAATGGTCCAGCTGGGATTTGGATTCAAGTGTGTCTATCTGGCTCCAGAATCTGTCCCTTACCTGTAAGTCTGTACCACCTGGAAGAGGCCAGAATAGGATCAGGGGCCACCAAGCCTGAGCTCTCCCTCAAATTTTCCACTATTGCCATAAGTAGCTAGACCCTAATTTCAGCAACTGCTTTCTGGAACTCCAGAGAACAGTGAACTTGGGAAAATGCCACTTATTCTTTCTACAATCTTACTCTGATAGAGTATAATTAGTTTAGCATAAGTAAAGTAACAAAATTTGGGGGATTATAGGATCTACTTTCTTTTGGTCCCTCATTAAGAGCATGGACCAGGGAATCAGACTGCTGAGTTGAAATCCCTGTTTTATCATTTACCAGCTGTGTGACTTTGGGTAAGCTCTTCAGGCTCTCTAGGCCTCAGTTTCCTCATCTGAAAGATGCAGATGATAAAAATTTCTACCTCTTAGGTTAGAGGTGATGATTCAATGAGATAACATACGTAAAGCACATAGAGCAAGCTCTTAGTAAAGGTCAGGTATAGATTGCTTTGCTTAAAAACTGTTTTTTGTTCTTGGAGAATTTTCAGGCTCTAACAATTTAGAATTCTTCATCTTCATACATAGATATAGAACATATTTTTGTCAATTTCACAAAAGTATTTTGCCCGTTTATTTAATGTAATAATAAATAAACCAGAAGTCTAGACACAAAGGGAAATTATATCTTTTAGGAAAGATTCTTTTTTCTCAACAGTTGAGAATTAAATAGTATAAGCTGCAATATATTAATGTAGGTAATTTTAAAAATTTACAAATATTCTTAGTCTTATAGAGGCCTATGTTCTAAAAGACTAAGTATTTCAATTTGGCTCAGATTGTGCAAGTTCAGTGAATCTAGATGTTAAAGAGTGTTATATATATTAATCTTGATTGATCTACAAAGGTATTTCTGCAACTTACATCATTGTAAAATCAGTTCCATTCTTTAATATCATCATTCCATTATGCTTTAGTATGTAGTTTAATGCTTTTCTTCCAAGTGTAAAATATAAGCTAAGCAATAACATGCTTATAGCAGCATTTTTTAAGTCTCCAATTTTGCAGTCAAGAATGTGTTCAACAATCCAGAGATGTACAATTCCCTAAGCAGGTGAAAAAATGTGATTGTGCAAGCTGAAATGACAGTTTTCCTACTATTTTCCATGCATGCTGTATGCATCTGTTCTATATCTGGAAATACGTTTTTACATTTTTTTCTGAAGAAAATTAAATAAGCATTTCTATGTTTTGTTTCCCAGTTATAAAATATGTACAAGAAAATATGGAAATGAAAGGCTAAAGAGATACTTATTAGAGTAGAAAGCACCAAGATTTCAAGGCTGGGTATGACCCTAGACAATCTTTGTCATCTGTACAAGTGACCCTTCAGAAAGTGATAAAAATTACTGCCCATAACAGGCAAGGAGTAGAATCTCACATGGTGTTTAAAGTGAATTAGTTCATTCATTTGTAGTTGGAAGATAAATTTTTGCAAGACTCTGAAGACTCCTTTCATATAAAGGCAGCCAGAAATTAAAAGACCATTTAGTTGGCACTGTAAGTTTCGCCTAGAATTTACCTGGACTCTAGTCATCTTAAAGATGATACCCATTACAGGGCCTCTCACTTTTAAACTTTTTAGCAATACTGTTTTATACATATAGAAACAGAGCTGTAGAATGATGTTTGATCATAACCTGAGGCTTTTAGTTGACAGTTGGGTTGACTATCTGTGTGTTTATTATAATAGTAGCTCATTTGTGATCTTTTGGAATTATAAGTTGTAAACACAACCGAGTAAGAATGTCCCTGCTAAAACTACTGTAGTAAACACCTGAGAAAGGCAAACAGGCCGTATTCTTAGTGATATTCATTCAGAAGTATTCACTGTGTTCTTCTTGGCTTCCTCTTCTCCTTCCCTCCCCTCTATCCCTTCCTGTGCCATCCTGAGCAATTCAGTCCTAAAGGCACTTGATAAGGCAGAGCAAGGTAGGCATCTGTGCAGGGGAAAGGGTGGGCTGCTTGAAGTGACAGAGCCCAAGCCAAGTGATGAAGCTATCCCTTCCTGTGCCATCCTGAGCAATTCAGTCCTAAAGGCACTTGATAAGGCAGAGCAAAGTAGGCATCTGTGCAGGGGAAAGGGTGGGCTGCTTGAAGTGACAGAGCCCAAGCCAAGTGATGAAGATGTTCTGATGAAGACTAAGGGGTAGGATGGGGAGTCAGAAGCCAAAAGGGCTGAGGACGGCATCCACGCTCTAGGGTGGCTTGGTGTAGGGTATCAGAGTGCAAACTGGGAGAGGAGAGGAAGAGAAGAGGGTGACCATTTGTCCTCGGGAGAATCAGGCACTGAGCAGAGGGTGCAGGGCATCTGCCAGGGGGCGGCTGCCCAGCACAGGTGACAGAGCCTAGGTGATGGAAGGAAGGCAGCTGCACAAGGTGGGGGGTGGCCAGGCACGAGGAATTAGAGCCCAAGCAGGGTGGGGGGACAACCTGCCACAACAAGTCAGAGCCCAAGTGGAATGAGAAGGGTGTGTAGGCAGGAGAGGGGGATGGTGTAGCCATTAGAAATGTGTTATATACAGGGAAGTGATCACACAAATACGCTGGAAATAATGGCAGCCAAGTTTTTTTAGTGTAAGAGAAGAGTCACAAATACAAAATATGAGAGAATTAGAACCAGCCTGCAGAGTTTAATTAAAATCGGTAGTATCAACGTGAGCTTACAATTTTCAGTAGCTAGTTAATTAGCTAGCTCGAGAGGTGAACAGAGACAGGGTAAAAATATAAATGCAAGTGTGTGTGTACTCGTGTGTATCCACGGGGAGGGCCTGGGAACGGGGATACCCCAACGGCAGTGAGCACACCTAATGCGCTTCTAAATACTATTCTCCACTAGAAGGGAAGAAAAATCCATGGAGGAATAACTGATAACTAGGTTGGGACAGGGAAAGCAAAAATAAGTGTGGAGCATCTCATCCAGAAAACAAGGAAGTGCTTAAAGAATAATAGGGACATGTTAAAAAGACACAGAAGCCACTGGAAAATATGGGGCTATTTTAGCATCAAAATAAATAATAATAGTAATGGATTATAAATGATTAAATGAAATAGACAACCATGAATACATAGAGATATAAACAAATAAATGGAAAAAATGAAACTTTAATGATAAATGGGAAATTTACATAGTTTCAAAGTACTGCTTTATGAAATACTTAATAATTACAAAGTTGGGGTAAAGTAACTTCTGAAGAGAGAGGCCTGGCAGGTGAGCACAGTGAGCAAAACTGCACTGCCAGACAGGTGTGCAGAGCACAGGGCCACTTGTATGACATTGCTGCCCAAGGTGCATAACCGGAATCTGATTACACTGAACCATCTAAGAATCCCAAAATGAGTGGCATTCTGCAAAATAACTGGGCTGTAATCCTAAAAGTGTCGATGAAACTTTAATGATAAATGGGAAATTTACATAGTTTCAAAGTACTGCTTTATGAAATACTTAATAATTACAAAGTTGGGGTAAAGTAACTTCTGAAGAGAGAGGCCTGGCAGGTGAGCACAGTGAGCAAAACTGCACTGCCAGACAGGTGTGCAGAGCACAGGGCCACTTGTATGACATTGCTGCCCAAGGTGCATAACCAGAATCTGATTACACTGAACCATCTAAGAATCCCAAAATGAGTGGCATTCTGCAAAATAACTGGGCTGTAATCCTAAAAGTGTCAAGCTCACAAAAGGAAAAGAAAAGAAAAAATAGAGAAACTATTCCAGACTGAGACTAAAGACNAGCTCACAAAAGGAAAAGAAAAGAAAAAATAGAGAAACTATTCCAGACTGAGACTAAAGACGCATAACTAAAGAGACTAAAGAGAAATGCAATGTGGTTCTCAGCTGTTTCCTCGCTCTATAAAGGACATTATTGGCACAATTGGCAAAACTTGAACAGGGTCTCAGCATTAGATAGTTATGTATCCGTCTTAACTTCTTGATGTTGATAATTATATAGTGAGTATGCAGAATAATATTTTTGTTTGTAGGAAATACATACCAAAGTATTTGGGGGTGCATTGATCTATGGTGGTAATGAGAAGGACATAGTTTAATTCTCTCCATTATTAAGTCTTAAATTCCACTTTCCACTACATCACTCTTGCATATTGAATTTTCTTTATGTCCAGGGAAGTCCTTTTGCAGATTCATCCTGGAAAAAATTATTTATAGACAAAATATTTTTTAGCATTTGTTTCTCATCAAGTTAATAGTATTCTTCCCCCATGGTTTCTTTCTTGAGGAAAGTCTGTTTCTTATGGGGGAAAAATAAAAATAATATAAAATAAATGTTAACTCTTTTTAAATTTAGACAAATGCTCTCTCTTTTGCTTTGTCTCCTATGGCCATGATCAGAATTCTTTAAAATTACTGTCATGCTGACCACACAGAACAGCTCTATCAGTAGGATTCTCTTAAGCCAAGAATTACCCCACAGCATCACTGCTGCACATTCAGTTGAATGTGACTGTGGAGGTTCTAGCTGAAAGCACCTGAGCTTGTGAAGTGCGCATGGTAGATTTGGAATCTGGCTCTGCTGTGTGTCGTTGGGTAAAATGCCTAATAACCATCAATTTCTATTTCCTCCTTTGGAAAAATGACCAAAGTGACATCCAGCCCAAAGAGTTGTGATGAATTAAATAAATACCACAGGAACATAGAAAGTTCCCACTTAAAATAATTGTAATTACTATTATGATTTTCTCCTGGACACCAAAAAAAAAAAAAGTTCTTATTTAAATATCCCTGCACTGGCCGGCCAGCTGCCAAATAAATAAATAAATAAATAGTTGCATTACTATTATTATTCTCTTCCCACTTTTTTCTAATAGACCTGCCAGATCCAAATAATCTTTGGCTCTCCTCCAACCACATATTTATGCATAGTCTATTACTGAAAAGTCTTATTTCTCAGGTTTCCTTATTTCTTTATACCCATAATGAAAAGCAATCTGGCGCATTATAATGATCCATCTGTGACAGGGGGCTTCCTGGTCTTCTAGAAAAGCTGAGATGAGGGGCTTTGCTGGAGGCAGCCGGGAGAAGAGGCATGGCTGTGTCTTGGCTTCTGGAAGAGGACCTCAAGGAGCTGAAACGTGGACTGCTGGCTCTCACTTCCATTAAAATTTAACGCTGTGTTCATGCTATGTCATTGGAATAGATTCTCTTCAGTAATGGACTTATTTGTATACATTGAAAGTCAGTGACTTTAACAAGGTCTTGAGAACGCATGAGGAGCAAATTCTAATGTAAACACTTCAAAAGAATTCAAGACAGATGGAATTCAGATTCCCTTTAACTTTTATGACCAGTATTCCTTGTCACTGCAGGCATACTAACACACTCGCCTTGCCTGTGTCCCAATGGGTTTGGGCAAATCTCCCAGTACAGAAAACAAGCAATTTTGCCATCAAGGAAGCAAATTTAGCCTATTGGTTAAAAGTGTGGGCATTGTTTTGACACAGGCCTGGATCCAAATCTCTTTTCTATCTCTTACTATCTGTGCGATCAAGAAAGTCACCTGAGTCCTGATTTCTTCTTCACTAAAATAGGGGCAATGATAACCAGTTCAGGTGGTTGATGTGAGGGTTAGAAGACAGCGTATTACTGTGCACACACTATCTGACGCATACTCATCACCGAATATATGGTAGTAGTTATTCCAGTTGCTCTTATACTTGTTCACAGGAGATAGCGTGATGAGTAGCGAATCAGCCACACCTAGCCAACTCTGAAACCCAGAATATCACTTCATGGTAGTTTTCTACCAGATGGTATTGAAATATCAGGTAGATCAAAAGGTGTGGTGAAATTTAATTCATGTGGTATTAACGTATCCATAAATGTGCACATAGAATAGCACCTAAGTTCCTACATTACATATAACTGTCGTTCTCAGCATTCAATATCACAAAGAAAAGAGCAGCTATTGTCTTTGCTTCTAAATTAGCAATCTAAAGAATGGCAATGACCAGAAACTTTTTTTTTTCTTTTGGAGATAGACTGGACATACTCTCAGGTTTTTAAATGCACAGACCTGATACAATTTCTTATGTACTGAGGCACTAATTCAGTCTGCAGACATCTTGTCTGGAAACTTTAATAATTGATTGGCTTGATGACCAGAAAACTGCAATTATTTTGCAAATCCTTAGTCGGGCTTTCGGACAGTGTTCATCTACAGCAGCAAATGCTTAGCACACCAATCCCTAAAACCTGAACACAAGCCATAAACTGAAATGTGAGTCAATAATCTAAGACTAGCAGTGATGTGATCAAGAGCCCTGATCCTGGGTAGATTTCTAGCCTAGATATTCTGAGTCTGTTTCAAAAAAAAAAAAGGCAGCAAGAAATCTGTCATTGGGGCATTCTAGGTCAGGTTCTGCTGAAAGGGTGATGATTAATGTACGTGTATCAGTCAAAGGAGGCAAGTGCTTTATTCTGGCATTGCTTCTGAAATACACGATGAAACTCAACAGAAAAATGGGAAAAATAGATGCAATCTAAAACAACTTTGAATTTCTTCCTGAAAGCAGGGACCAAATGATATTGATCGTCACATTTTAAGCCAGAGAAAAATTTTTTTCATGTTCTTTTCTTTTTTTTTTTTTTCATTGTATGTGTTTATGGGGTACAGTTTGTTGTTTCAATACATGCATATATTGTATAATGATCTAATCAG
>NW_007726888.1:131296-132559 GCF_000696425.1 Galeopterus variegatus
ACAGTTTGTTGTTTCAATACATGCATATATTGTATAATGATCTAATCAGAATAGTTAGTGTATCTATCACATAAACATTTATAATTTGTCTGTGGTTATAACATTCAAGATTCTCTTTTCTGGCTATCTTGATATATACAATACAATATTATTAGCTATTGTCACCCTAGGGCACCAGAACTTACTCTCCCTGTCTAACTGTAACTTTGGAACTTTGTACCAGGCTATTGACCTTGCCCTGGCCCTCTCCATCCCTTTCTCTGCCTGTGGTAACCACTATTCTACTCTCTATTTCTCTCTTTTTATTTTTCTTAATTGGCACATGATAATTATATATATTTATTCAGTACAATATGATGTTTGGATATATTCATACTGTGTGCAATGATCATACCAGGGTGTGTTAGGAACATTCAACATCATCTTTACTAGCTATTCAAAGACACACAGTACTTTGTTGTTAATGTGGAAGCTAAAAAAGTAGATCTCATACAAGTAAAGAGTAGAACAGTGGTGACTAGAGACTGACGAGGGGAAGGGGAAGGGAGACGCTGGGGACAGGGTGGTCAGTGGATACAAATCACTAGAGAGACAGGAAGATTGAGATCTAGTGTTCTATAGTAACACAGGGAGACTACGGTTAGAGAAACTTTTAACAGGATAAAGAGCAGTTACCATCTGGTTACTCCGGGCCATATCCAACCAAACCACCAGGCAAACCAGTAACCTTGCTAAAACCTATGTAGCTAAGTACAGGTGTCCTCTTTAGCACCATAGAAGTCGAAAACCTAGGGCTTGGAAATCATTAAAACTAGTGTCTTCTGAGTTGTCTGTAAAAGGTGGTACCAATATGGAACTTCAGTATTACCCAGCTATGGCAAGAGGGGGCAGAAACAACAGTGACTTCTCTAGAAAAATCGACCTGATTTTGGAAATAACTCAACATACATCAAGATTAAACGGTGATGGACAATCTAACTTACCATGACGTATTTTATTCTATTTTTTACTAATCAATTTTTATATTAGATTTTTAAATCATTTTTTACTATTCTATTTAATAAACGCTTACATAGCATTTACTTTGCAAGGCATACTTTTAAACACCTTACAAGTATTAGCTCACTTCTCCCTCAAAATAACCTCTTGAAACTGGTACTATTTTTAACCCCATTTTACAGATGAGGATATCGGCAGTGGTGCGCCTACAGTTTCTAAAAGAGTTTCTAAAATCAGTGAAATAAAGATACTCAAGCAGAGTCT
>NW_007726888.1:133054-134660 GCF_000696425.1 Galeopterus variegatus
CGCCTACAGTTTCTAAAAGAGTTTCTAAAATCAGTGAAATAAAGATACTCAAGCAGAGTCTCGATTTCTCTAAAAAGTACATTTTAAAACATAAACAGGCGAACAGTATTCTTATCAGCATGAAACAGGCCCCATAATATGCAGATAAGAATATAGAATTCTTCCCCCCTCCAAAAAAAAAAAAGCCGTTATAAAGCCATATCTTCATTATTTTAATGGTATGTATTTCAACTTAAATATAGGCAAGGTAGATTAAATGCCAACTGGCTTTAACATTCATCACCAGTTCTAGTGTTCTTGTTGTCTCACTGTCTCCCTGTCTGTTTTCTTCTTCCTATGTCTCACTTCTCTCTGACTCCCTCAAAGAAATAATTATCGGAACAGTCCACTCTCACTGCTACACTGCAGGGGCTAATAAAGAGTTGGCGAAGAACAGTGCCCAATATGAAAGGATTTACTTCAAAGGCACAGCACATCAAAGTGACTTGCCAGGAAGCACTGAGATCTTGCTGAGCTGGGCTGGCCTGGCCCCCTTCTCTCTTCACTTCCTGGCTCAAACCACCACTCGGGGACTCGTCAGCCACTGAAGGTATTTCAGAGCTTGGGCGTCTGCCTCCATCTGCACCAGCTGGGGAGAGTGAAGTGATACATACATACCAGGGGTTACATCTTTTGTTTTGATTAGATAAATGCTCTCAACAGATATTATCACCTAATTCTCCTGGGGTTTCTTTCTCCTTGAAGTGTTTGACAATAGTTTTCAAATTAGGTTGCATATCTGCAATGAGGATTTGTTCCAGTGTAGCCTTGTGTGTTGAGTGATGTAAGACTTAGGGATGACATCTGTGATGTCATCAAAGTGTATTATTGGAGCTGCAAGAGAACATGTTATAGGAAAGAAAATGAATGAACTGAAAACAACCTATCATGCTACAAAGCCAAATAAAGACTTTATCTTCAAAATTGGGCACTGTTGACAATACAACAAATATCCAGTTAGAAAATGAAAGATTCTGTCACACTGATTTTTTTAAATGTGTGGTTTTGTGTTGTCATATAAAAGAAGCACTTGAATGCTTTTCTTTGTCACTTTATATCCACGTCTTAGCTGCATTGTTACTACAACCTTAGAGTTACTTGAGTCTCTCTTCCTCCTTAATATCGAGGACTGTTATGCATTTCCCTTTGCATTTTCTCCACTTCTCAGCCCAAATCCTTCCCAGAGAAAGGACCTGTGAATATTGCCTAGACGAATGATGGTGAATAACATAGAGGAAGTATAAATGAAGCCCTTTGTGTGTAACTTTTCAAGGCTTGAAGTTGATCTGGAAGACACTGCTTTGGTATGCATTGTCTAATTCCAGCAGAAACTAACCCCAAAAGTCTACTATGTCAGGATTCAGAGAATTTTTGCTCTTTACTTTGCCTCTAATCTTCCTAAGAATTTGAACTTGAGTTACAGATGGTTAATAACAACAAAAGTCTATATTTCTTTCTATTCAGTCTACCAACTATGTGATTCCACAGTACAAGCAGGGTAATAGAAAAATACCTGGGGACAAAATATATTTTCCATCTCTTTAAAGATTGAAACATATGATTGATC
>NW_007726888.1:134937-165852 GCF_000696425.1 Galeopterus variegatus
AAAATACCTGGGGACAAAATATATTTTCCATCTCTTTAAAGATTGAAACATATGATTGATCATGGCCAATGTCATGTTTAAGAAACATAGAAAAATTCAACAATAGAAGTACAGTGCTGTTATCATTTTACCTGCTGCTAAAACCCATACTTTTCTAAACCTCCTAGAGTTTTGGACTTACAGAGCTATCTGCAAAGAGATTTACCTTCTATGCCACTCAGAAACCATAATAAACCACTGCTATTGTCACCTGCAAAGGCCAGCAGCTAGTGCAGGCTGTTTCTTCTCCTTCTTGTCCTGTAGGAGATGCTGATGCTCCAGGGATGGTGTGGGACACAGGATGGTTAGAACTTGTGTGTTCTATAGGGTCAGCCACTTCAATCAATGGCAGGTTGTAGATGGCATTTCCCATCTGAGTGGAAGGAGAATGTTACTGTCAATGAAACTACTCACCTGGTTGGAACCAATCAATTTTCTCTGAACACCAGGTTTGAACCCTAAAGAAAATCATGCTGTGTTTTGAGTAGAAAAATAGGTTTTTATGGATCATTCACCTCAAAAGTATAGCAGAAAATTATGGAACCCCAAATTCTCACCTTTTACTTGCAATATCTGAAAGCCCATTGTGTGCCTCTGTGTGTTTGTTGTTGTGATGTTGCTGTGTCTGTCCCCCACCCCTCTGTGATTTCCTCACTGCTAGTCTTCAAAAGGAAAAGTTCCCAGATAGTGAAAATTTTAGAGAATAGAACATTAAAACAGTGTTCTTTCTATTGTATTCAAAGATGCTCAAGACTAGGTGAATAGATGTATTTACGAAATGTCTGCTATACTCTTGGATATGTGTTAATAGTCACTTGACTCTGACAGCTGAAAGCACAGGTTCACAACATTTCTTACACGTTGGAAACACCTGGGGAGCATTAAAAAAATATGAGGATACTTCAAAAAGCTAGCAATATGTGTTAATAGTCACTTGACTCTGACAGCTGAAAGCACAGGTTCACAACATTTCTTACATGTTGGAAACACCTGGGGAGCATTAAAAAAATATGAGGATACTTCAAAAAGCTAGCGGAAAATGGAATTAAAAGATAATATGTATCTTTCTGTGAACTTTTTGAAGACCCTTTATATTGATGATTGGTTCTCAACTCCAGCGTTTTTGATTTAATTAGTCTAGGGTACCACTAGCTTGGAGTTTAGCTGTAAGCTTTTAAATCCAAGGCTGTTGGGTCTTTAGCCCAGAACTCTATCTTTCTGTGAACTTTTTGAAGACCCTTTATATTGATGATTGGTTCTCAACTCCAGCGTTTCTGATTTAATTAGTCTAGGGTACCACTAGCTTGGAGTTTAGCTGTAAGCTTTTAAATCCAAGGCTGTTGGGTCTTTAGCCCAGAACTCCCTGTTTCACCTCCCCTGCTCTTAGAAACAACACAGAGACAGAGAACCATGTGAGCCAGGCACGTAGCGTCTGCTCCTAATGAATCAAGTGCATGGATTAAAATAATACACTGTTTCCTGTACTATGCCTGACAATGAGAGGTAAATGAGATACTCTCTCAGAAGAAGCTGAAAGAGTTTAACATTTGGTTTCTAGGGTTAAATAGCCATCTGTTAGTTTATTGGACATTTCCTATGCAGATCCTCTTAGTCACAAACTGAGGGCTTCCTTCAACTTTAAACCAGACCCAACTTTTCTAAGCAGGCCTGAAGTTTGCATAGATGAAATAGGCTTTCATCTACATAGAACAATTTAAGGGAGACCCACCAAAATCAGTCTCTTCTGTAAATCGTTTCTTTACCTGAATTTAAAAATAAATGATATATATGTTGTGTAAGTATTTTTAGAATTGAAGAATGTACAAATTAAAATGGAAGCATTCCTAGTGGAGGAGAGAATAAGGAAAATGATCTTAAATCAGTTTTGGTAAGTAATTTTCAGCTCACATGATAATTCTAACTGATTAGTAGCAACTATTCAGAGTATTGCATTGAGAAGGTAACATATCATGACACAGTTAGACTAATTCCAAGAAGAAAAAATTGGTTTACATTAGCAAATCTATAAATATAATGTATCCGATCAAAGAATAAGCAAGTTATTATCATCTCACAATGTACAGAAACTATTTGATAAATTTAACACCCATTTATGATTTTTTTTAAATTCATAGAATAAAAGTCAAAGCAAGCTTTCATAACCTGACAAAATCTGTCTACCAAAAATTTACAGTAAATATAAATTTTAATGGTGAAATATTAGAGCATTCTGTTAAAATCACACCCTCCTAAAATTAGGAACCAGACGAGAATGTTTATTGTCATTGCTTCTGTTTTCATTATATGGGAGATTCTAGACAATTAAAAAATACAAGAGGGCATAAAATGCAAAAGATTGGCAAAGAAGCAACAAAACTGTCTTTATTCATATATGATATGATTTTCACATAGAAGACCCAAAATAATCTGCCAAAAATTATTAGAACTAGTAAAAGTGTTTAGCAAAGTGCTTGGATGTGAGATTAACACATAAAAATTAACTATGGTTCTATATATCAGCAACAAAAAATATATAATATGCAATAAGATACTATTTACAAAAGCTGTTTAAAGAAAACTTTAAGAAACCAAGGAATAAGTCAAATAAACAAAAAAAGCACAAGACACTTTCTAACTTTATGAGAGATTTGCAAGAATATCTAAATATGTACAATTACCATTTTTATGGAAGGTAGCAGAACTCAATATAAAAAAGATGTCAATTCTTCACAAATTGGTTTACAGATTCAATTCAAATTTTGAATTGAATCTGTAAACCAATTTTCTTTTCAAGAAACCTGATAGCTGATTCTAAAATTTATATGGCAAAATTAATATCCAAGAACAGACAAGAAACTTCTGATAAAGAATACAATGTACAGGGGCAGCCCCCACCACATGGGAGAAGGCAGGAGCATGCATGGGGTTCTAGGCAAGAGCAATGGGCAGCATTCTCTGCCCAGCAGAAGGCAGGAGCATGTTGAAAACACCAGCTCCACATGGGCAGTCCACCAGAGCCACTGCTGGTGCAGGGGTGGCTCACTGCCACAGTACCAGCCAAGCCGCTGTGCAGGTGGCCCATCACTCAACTGCATTGACACAAGGAGAGTCACCAGTGGAGATGGAAAAAAGAAGAGGAAGTCTTTCTCCTCAAAGCCCACACGAGAGTAACAGAAGAAGCAACTTCTCTACTGGATGACCAGACATCAATGTAGAGATACTAGAAATATGAAAACGAGAGAAAATATGACACTAACTAAAGAATACAGTAATTCTCAAGTACAGACCCTAGAAAGCAGGAAACCCTTTAATGACTGAAAAAGAATTCTAAGCAACGATCTTAAGGAAACTTACTGAGATACAAGAAAACTCAAGTCAGACAACATAATGAAATGAGAAAACAATCCAGGCTATGAAGGAGGAAATTTACAAAGAGATTAATACCTTATAAAAGAATGTAGCAGAATTCATGGAATTGAAAGATTCATTCCACAAAATAAAAAACACAACCGAGAGCCTAAGCAGCAGGCTACAGGAAACAGAAGAAAGAATTTCTGATCTCAAAGATAGTTTTTTCAAAATAACCTAGGTTGATAAAAAATGAAAAAAAGAATTTTAAAAAAAAGAAGAAAATCACTTTTTCTGCTATACCATTTTCTGCCATGTGAAACCCCTGCATTGCTGTAAAGCCACCACCAAAAAAGACTCACTGGATATTTTCTCTGGACTTTGGGCATCGTAGCCTCTAAAACTGTAAGCAATAAATTTTATTTTCTTATAAATCATGCAATTCCAGGTATTATGTTATAAGCTACAGGAATAGACTAATACACCTCCTAATAAATTCTATTTGTGAAGCTAATTTATTAGATCAAAGAGAGGAGCTTGGTGTTGCCTGCTCTTGGAAAACTAACTGAATAGTGGGACTAAAAGTGAGGCAGAAGATTATTTGTGGATTTTACAGTCGATGCCAGTAAGACCCAGGTCTCCAATATCACAACCCTGACTGACAACACTTGAAGAGAGAAACTAGAAAGATACCATTATCTTCAGTGAGTAGTTTCCCTCAATTTAGTCAGGAGCTCTCATTAGAGCCAAGCCCAGTCAGTTCCTTGAAATTTCAAGATTCTGAAGGAGCTGAGGGCTGCAATCCCCTCCACCCAGAAGCAGGCAAGAGAGCATGCCCAAGGTCCTAGGCAGGAGCCAAGGTCAGTACCCCCTGCCAAAAGCGAGCAAGAGAGCATGCTGAAAACACCACTTTTGCAAATTGGCCCACTACTGCCACTGCCAAGCCATGGCTGCTGAAAAAGTGGCTCAATGCCATAGTACTAGCCATAGCCACTGTGCAGGTGGCCCATCAGACACTCAACTGAATTGACACAAGGAAAGTCACCAGCAGAGACCTGAAGAAGAAGAGGATGTCTCTCTCCTAACAGCCCACTCCAGAGTAATAGAAGAAGCAACTGTTCCACCAGATGAACAGACATCAGTGTAGAGATTCTAGAAATATAAAAAGCCAAAAAAAATAACACAAACAAAAGAATACCGTAATTTTCAAATACCAAATGCTGTAGAGCAGTAAACCTTAAAATGACTAAAAAGGAATTCCAAGCAACAATCTTAATGAAACTCACTGAGATATGAGAAGAATCAGTCAGACAACATAATGAAATAAGAAAAAAAAAATCCAGGATACAAGGAGGAAATTTACAAAGAGATTAGTACCTTAAAAAAAAAGAATGTAGCATAACTTGTGCAACTGAAAGTTTCACTCAACAAAATAAAAACACAACTGAGACCTTAACCAGCAGGCCAGAACAAGCAAAAGAAAGAATTTCTGATCTTGAACATAGACTATTTGAAATAACCCATGTATATAAAAAAGAGGAAAAAAGATTTTTTTTAAAAAATGAAGAAAATCTAAGAGAGCTAGCAGACAACCTTAAGTGCACAAGCATTTGAATCGTGGGTGTTCCAGAAGGTGAGGAAAAAGGAAAAGGCATGGAAAACCTATTCAAGGAAATAATAACAGAAAACTTCCCAGGTACAGGGAGAACACGGACCTTCAGATCCAGGAGACTCAAAGATCCCCAAACATATTCAACCCAAAAAGATCCAAGGCATATTATAGTCAAACTGGCAAAGCTCAAAGACAAAGAGAGAACCTTAGAAGAAGCTGGACAAAAGCATCAAGTCACCTGTAAGGGAGCTCCTATCAGACTAACAACACACTTAACAGAAACTCTACAGGCCAGAAGAAAATGAAATGATATATTTAAAATACTAAAAGAAAAGAATGCCAGCCAAGAATACTGTATCCAGCAAAGCTATCCTTCAGAAATGAGGGAAAAATAGTGTATTTTCCAGGCAAAGAAAAACTGCAGGAGTTCACCACGCACAACCAACCCTAAAGAAATCTTCAAGGGAGTTCTGCATATGGAATCTGAAAAACTAATTACTATCACAATACAGAAGAAAACAACAAAACCCACTGGTAGAGCAAAAATACAAACAAGAAAGAGAAAGAAACTAAATCTTACAGCCACAAAAAGCCATAGCAATAATGTAATAATGCCCATAGTTTATTTACAATTTTAGTAATTTCAGTCTTCTCTCTTTTCTTGGTCAGTCTAGATAAAGGTTTCCAAATTTTGTGGATCTTTTTAAACAATCAACTTTGGTTTTATTAATTTTCTCTATTTTTTTTTCTTGTCTTTTTTGTGACAGGTAAGGGGATCACAACCCTTGGTGTGGTGTCTCCCGCACCGCGCTCAGCCAGTGAGTGCACCGACCATTCCTATATAGGATCCGAACCCGCAGCGGGAGCATCGCTGTGCTCCCAGTGCTGCACTCTCCTGAGTGCACCACGGGGTCGGCCCAATTTTCTCTATTATTTTAAATGCCCTATTTCATATGTATCTATTTTAATCTTTGGCATTTCCTACTTATATGCACTTTTGGTTTAGTTTGCTCTACTTTTTCTATTTTCTTAAGGAAGAAGTTTGCATTACTGATTTGAGATTTTTCTAATTTTTAATATAGGTATTTACAATATAAATTTTCTTCTAAACACTGCATGAACCCTGCATTCTATAAATTTTGATATGCTGTGCTTTGGTTTTTATCTCAAAGTACTCTCTAATTTCCTTGTGATTTTTCTTTTTACCCATCATTTATTTAGGAGAGTGTTGTTTAATTTCCACACATTTGTGAGTTTTCTAAATTTACTTCTGTTATTGTGGTCAGAGAACATATTTTCTTTCATTTCAGTCTTTAAAAAAAAAAAAAAGAAAGAAAAATTTAAACAAAAACAAAGTTCATGAAAAGATATCCATTATCTTCCAGCTCTATTTTTCCATGAACTTTTTGTAGTGTACTTGTGTTTATATTCTGTTTCATTGATTTTTTTTTTCTAGCAATTCATGCTGCTAAACTTAGATATTTGATTTCTGTTCTGGATTTCTTTTATTAAATTGACCTGTTGACTTGCTTGGAAATAATTTGCCTTTGAAAAGTTTATTCATCTTCCTCTGTTGAAATTAATTTGATATTTTCATGGTTTGGAGGACTTTAGAGAGCTATTTCAAATAATTGTGGGGATTACTAAATGAAGTATGAAAATTTTAATGTTATACATCTCCAATTTTTGTGAAAATTTGAAGTCCTACTTTCTATAGAGTATTTTTTTTTTTTTTTTGTTTTTTTGTCTTTTTTCCGTGTCCGGCAACGGATCGCAACCCTCAGTGTTGCCCCCATACCGGACCGGGGACCAGCAACGGGATCGCAAGCCTCGGCGTTGCTCCCGCGCCTCGCTCAGCCAGTGAGCGGGAGCCGGTCTGTATGTGGGATCCGAACCCTCGGACGGGAGCGCTGCCGCGCTTCCCAAGCGGCGCACTATCCAGTGCGCCACCGGGCCGGCCCTCTATAGAGTATTTTGCTATTCATCTGTTATTCAGTTTAAGTATTTGTTATTTGAACAAATAAATGTGAATATTCTTGTTTTTTTTAAAAAAGGAAGGAAATCTAAGAGAGCTAGCAGACAACCTTAAGCACACAAACATTTGAATCATGGGTGTTCAAGAATGGGCGGAGAGAGGAAAAGGCATGGAAAACCTATTCAATGAAATAATAATGGAAAACTTCCCAGGTTTATGTAGAGACATGGACCTTCAGATCCAGGAAGCACAAAGACACCCAAACAGATTGAAAAAAAAAATTCTCTCTGAGATAAATTACAGTTAAACTGGCAAAGCTCAAACACAAATAGAGAACCCTAAAAGCAGCAAAAGAAAAGCATCAAAGTAGCCTATAAAGGAATCCCTGTCAGACTAACAGCACAGACGTTTATGTTATCTTGCTTTATAATTACACATGGTGCAGATGACTTTCCTATATCTGAGTCAAATAATACAAAATCACGTTTTAAAGATTTAAAGCTAAGGGAAAAATTCTTTAAGAATAAGGTAAAGATCAAAATATGTACTTGTAATCTAAGTTTTCCAGTAACATCTCAGTAAAGAAACTTTTAATGCAAACACATTTTGGAGTGGAAAGAATGCTAGTTTCACTGCCTAATAACACCTGGATGTGAATGTTGATCCTGGGAAGCCCAGGTGTGTGCTCAGTGATTTGGAACAAGTTATACAAGTTCCGTTTCCCCTTCTGTAAATAAAGAATAATTGCATCTATCTCGCAAGCACATCGTTAAGATTAAATGACCAAGTGCACTTAAGAACAACTAGCAGAGAACTGATCAAGGGAGGTACAATGTGTTCACTCCCTGGTAGCTATAATTTCATTCATGATCTTTTACAAATTAACTAATACTTTGAGTGTTTACCAGTCTCCAAGTTAGGCAAAACATCTTATTTTCATCACAAGGAAGGTATAAGAAGTGAAAGAAGGTGGAAACTACCATTTTTGAATATCTACTATTTGCTAAGCACTGCTCAGTACTAAGAATTTTACAGACATTAAAATATTTATTCGTCAGGAAATACAATGAGAAAGGCACTATCAACTCCATTCTGCTGATGAGGAAATCAAGCTGAATTACCTTGCTCTAGATCTCTCAGCTGGTCCCTAACAGAACCAGGGTTAGAACCTATCTAACTGGGCTTCTCTTGTCCACATTCCCTTCAGTACTTCAGATCCATGCCAAGAACAACTTCAAAACCCTCTCTCCTGATTTAACATAAATTCTCTCCTGGGATGTTCCCCTGTAACTCCTATTTTAGTTTTAGGAACCTGTATAGTTCACAGCCCACTTTCAGAGAACTGAAATTTGGTACATTTGAGATCCTATGAATCTTAATGACTTCCTAGAACAAGTTCCCCACTTCATTCACTTTGTAAAATTCTAGGGGCTTTAGAGGTGGGAACTGAAAAATTCTAGCAGACTTTTACAGTAGGTAAACCTTTATGGTTTGTGTATACAGCATAAGAATAATACACAAACAGGGATTTTACCCTGGGATAAACCTTTGATCTTATCACGAAAACGCAGCAAAGACCTTTGAAATCTAATGAACATCTCACTGAGAAAGGGATACAGAAAGAGAGAAAAGAAGAGTAACAGGTAGGAAAATGCTGAAAAGAAAACTTCAAAGGGGCCTACTTAACAATACTGCCAATAGTGACTCTTACTCTATCTGATACATCGTCATACCTTCATGACACTATCAGAGCTCCATCCTGTGTTCTCATCTGCTTATATACTAGGCTTTGACTTTCTAAATACATACACAGTTTAAATTTTCCGTATTTTCTTTAGGTCTGTCAATTTACAAATTTTCCTCTCTGGGATGGCTGGTGGTTAGGTAACAAATTATAATGATGAAGAGTGTAGGCTCTGGAATCAGAACTCAACCCCTTTCCCAATTCTATTTCTTAGTAGGTAGATGAACTTTTCAAGTTATTGAAATTCTCTGAGCCTCAAAAATAGATTCTTTTTTTTTTTTCCTTTTTGTCTTTTTTTGTGACCGGTAACAGGATCGCAACCCTCGGTGTTGCTCCCACACCACACTCAACCAGTGAGCGGACCGGTCTCTATATGGGATCCGAACCCTCGGCGGGAGCACCGCCACGCTCCCAAGCGCCACACTCTACCGAGTGCGCCACCGGACAAGCCCTATAAAATGGATTCTAATAATAATGTTTACTTAACTGGATTGTTATCAGAATTAAATGAAATAATGTAACATCTGTGAAGGGCATAGTCCAGGACTCTGTAGACTGTAAACACCTTATATTTATCACCACCATTGACATCAGCATCAAACTGTGAGCTCAGAAATGCAGTGATGCTAACACATTATATACAGAACAGAATTTTACCTGATGTTTGTTGATATTAATGTTACAAGGTGATGGGGACACAAGAGCCAACCAAATGAAGAAAATGCCTTAAGAGAATTTTTTTAAGTATACTTGGAAGATAGCTCACGGTAGTCCTTTGTACATAATAAGAGCTTTAGGCAAAGCCAGGCCTTTACATTTTCAGTGTCTATATATTGCATCCTTTTCTTTTTCTTTTCTTGACTCAACTTATAAAATAATGCATTCGACCATAGTGATGATTCCAAATTAACTCACAGAAAATAAAAATGGGGGAAGAGATAAGAAAAGGTGACACAACATCAGCACATTTATATTTTTACTTTGGTACTTTTTTCTCCCCCAAATATGATGTAACTGCATCTCCACGGGGGGAAATAATGTATTCTTGGTGAATTCAGGCTCTACAAGAGCATGAAAGAAAAAGAAACCTCTCATGTTAATTTATGGCAGTTTATTTTACATCCATATGGGAAAGTTCATTTGGCTTGAGCTTTTTTTTCAGACCCTGATGAGGCCGCTATTGATTTAGTATTCTACTAGAATACAAACCCACAAAATTCATAACATGGAAAAAGCTAATTATGGTAATAAGAATCAAGCATGCATAATTCTATTAGAAATAGTTAGTCACCACTCTTCTTATATTGTGACACTTTTTTTTTTACAACTGTTCTGTTCATTAGGAGAAAATTACCTTTTAGTGTTAAGCGGACTATAAATGCACTGTTTATATTGAAAGTGGAAAAAAGCTAATGTTTTATTTTGTGTCAAAGTGATTATTGCTATCGGTGTCACCTTACTGTATTACTCCAAATGGGTTTGCAAATGAAAGCAAAACTTTGCACGTGATGTCACTGTCTGAGCTTCCATTGAAGAAGAGCAACCCCCTTGCTGAGTTTTGAGTAGACATTCTGGTCCAGGATCAAGTAAGTTACCAAAAGTTACCTTACTGGCTCTTACTTTCTGCAAGAGACAGGTATTTTCAAATGAGGCTCAACTATTGGGACAAAATTTATTATTTTTTTTATGTCTCCAGAGAACAAACAAGGAACCATAGTGTAAAATGTTTCACACAAAAGTTCAAAGGAATATGAGGGCTTCGGGGGTAGGGCAAACAGCTGAAATCATCTATTCCAAACCTCTAGCAAGTGGAGGAATCTCCAGAGATAGATGCATTCAGCAAGATGTCCACTGCCTCAAAAATAAATAAATGAATGAATAAACAAACAAACTAACTAACAAACAATTCTACTCATGAATAATCTTAACTGTTAGTTCTTTGTTGGTCTGACCAACTCTGTCACTCTTATCTGTTGGAACAAGTTCTTCTGTCTAAACATAGGTTAGGACCAGGTAGACAAAGACTAATGATGCAAAAGCAATGGAAAAGTTAAACAAATTGAACAAATGCCACCAGGGAGGAAGGGAATATTTGTGTGTCATAAAAATATGAAAAATTGTATATATTTCTATTGTAGAAGAAACACAAATTAATATAATAAGTTACCATTTTCATCTGTCAGGCTGAGAAATACTTTTGAAAAGTAAATGTTGGAGTGCTGGATAAAGAGTGGGGAGTTGGGAATAGAATGTCTCAAGTCATTCAGCGCCAGTGAATAGTAAATTGTTACAAGTTTTTGAAATGAGTATCAAAAGCTTTAAAAGTATGGGAGGTGTCGGTGATGGGCCATAATAATCATATACATTGTATATTGATAAAATAAAAATTTAACGAAAAAAGAAAAAAAACCTGAAAAAAAAAAAAAAGTATGTATGCCTTTTGACCTCAAAGTTCCATTTCTATGAAATTACTCTAAGGAAAAATTATATACAGGGATGTTCATTAAAGCATTATTTAAATATAAAATTATAAATCATATAAATATTAATAATATTTTCTGGGACCTTGTCTAATTCAAGGGAGTTCAAGCGTTTCAGATTTGATTTTGTGTAATTCAAGGAAGTTCAAGGGATTCTCAGGGTCAAGTTTGGTTTATACTGGATGTCTGTCAGCTTCTCCTAAAATTGCTTTTGTGTAATTAGCCAAAGCAAGTCCAGAAATTCACAGAAGTAGGAAATCTTGGATAGCTTTTCTGGACCATCCTTTTTTGAAGAGGAACATTCATGAAGTTCTCAATCTTTCAATATTGAACTAACCCTCCTTCTTATTCACCAGAGCCACCGTAATTTTAAGACTCTTCATAAAGATCTCCAAAATTAGTTTCCAGTAGGACAAATGATGAAGACATTTTGCATATCATTGTTGCCTAGGTGTTGAAATCCCCTCTAACATTTTAATGTGACCTGTCCTGCAATTTTAACAGGAAACTACCACTAAAGATAATTTTATTATTACTTTAAATTGCATTAAAATTCTTAATTTTTTATATGTTTTACTTTTTCTTTATTCATAACTTAACTTTTCTAAAAGTTATTTAAGGAAAAATTGTGATACTAAATATGTGATTTCTTCCAATCTTCCAAGCAGAAAGTAGATGCGCACTGAATAAAATGTGGGTCCAAGATATATGGGAATATAGAGTTGTGTATGACTGCATTTAGGTTAACTTAATTGACAGTTCACAAATTCAAGAGAATTTTGATTAGTCATGGTCAATGCTAGTAATTGTGATGGAAGTTATGCAATGATAAAACCTTTTACAGGAAACACGACTGAAATTTAAAATACTACACTATTTTACTAAAAATAGGGATCTCAAGTGAGAAAAAAATTGCTTGCTAAGTACAAAGAGCACAGTGTTCTTTCAAGTCACCTGTATGAATGAAAATGCCCACATATTACTTTAGAAGCAATGTAAATAAAATAGACCTTAAAATCAATACAAGCAAAACTGAAGGGACTGGCAAAGTGTGCTTCTATAATAGTGACTAGATTTGTAATAACCTCGGGGGGGGAAAAATAGGCATTTCTTCACGGGAGGCAGGAAAGAAATATGACATGAAAGCCAGAGGCTATGCTGAGCCAGTGAAATTGGCCATTATTTAAACTGCAGGTGGTGACACTCACATAAACTGGTGTAGCAAGATGCAGCCAAAGCGAGTGGTATGAGTAGGTTTAGTGTAAAATCCACTGTGGGATTCTGTACTTCAAGGCAGGGCAGAGGAATACTCTGTCTCAGGAACACACAGTACTGGAAATCCTAACCTTGAAAGAAGACAACTTAAAGGCTACATATACTGGATCCATAATTTCAACCCTGTTTACAAGATATTAGCAACTTGGCAGAAAATTTAGGTAATTACGATTCCTAATATAGAAAGAGAAGATAAAGATGGCAGGGAAAGGAAAAGAAAAAGAAGACAAGAAGACGATGAGGAAAGCAGATGCTGTGGAAGGAGAAGACAAAGAAGGAAAAAGGAAGAAGCAGGAAAAAGTGAAGAATATGGATGGGGCGATATCCAGGAGATGAGTAAGAGGTAAGAAAAAGTGTTGACAAAATGTTGGAAATATGTAAACAGAAATTTCCAAACAAGTCTTCCTGCTTCCAGACAAAACTGGAAACCAGAGATGTTGGTCTTCATCATACCTACTCTAAGCCTGTATATCAGGGGTTATAAATATTTTTTGTAAAGAGCTTGAAAGTAGATGTTCTTAGCTTTTGCAACTATTCAACTCTGCTGTGTGGCATGAAAGCAGCCATAGACAATGTGTAAGCAAATAGGTATGGCTGTTCCAATAAAACTTTATTTACACAAATAGGCAGGAGGCCAGATTTGGTAAATCAGCTAAAGTGTTCCAATCTCACTATGTTGTATTGCGTTGTCTAATACTTCCCACGAACCATTATTCCTTCACTCAGTGCACTATTGTCTTCCCCACTCAATGTCCCACTGACTCCATAATTTTTACAATTGTGCTGTCTATCTTCAAAACTTATCTTTCTATTTCTTCTCACTTTGAGGTTAACCTTTCTGTATCCTTCGGGTAGCAACTAGCAACCATAATAAAATTTCCCTGCTTAGAAGTTCATAAGGGCACGGCAGCTTCCTTCTATCACATCCAGATGCATCCTGAATGAACTGTACTCTACTCCAATTCAGCAATTACATCATTCTTTCTCTAATCATTCAAGAAATGAGTATATATTATGTACTTCAATCTATAAATATTTTAATTTTTTTATTTTAACATTTATTTGTACATATTTGTGGGGTGTATTATGTTGTTTTGATTCATGCACATACTGCACAATGATTCACTTAGAGCACATAGCATAGTTTTGCACCCATTAGTCCACAACTTTTGCCTCTCTGTTTCTATGAGAACCATTTTTGTTTGTTTTTGCATTCCACATAAAAGTGAGATCATGTGGTATTTGTCCTTTTGTGCCTGACTTACTTCACGTAACTTAATGTTTTCCAATTCCATCCATGTTGCTGCAAATGGTAGTGTATATATATATATATATATATATATATATATATATTTAACAGCTGAGTATTATTCCATTATGTTTATATCACAGTGTTTTTTTTTAATTATCTTCATCCATCTGTTGGAATGGAATGGACAAACGTAATTTTTAAAATATAGTTCTTGACCTGAGGTGACTCAATCTAGCATCTGCAGAGATTAGTAACATGTTCACTCCCCTCCTATATCCCCTCCCCCATCAAGTCATTACAAAGCCATTAGTAAACTCAGTAGAGAGGAATCAATCTAGAATGAGGAGATTAGAACTAGGAAAGACTAATAGAAAAGATATTTGAGGACCAAAGACTTGATGAGCTAACAGTATTTCTCCCCATAGGAGTTTCATTTCTGGGTGGGCCACTAGGACATGTTGGGTAGTGGGCACCAAAGAAGCTCTGGCTCAACAAGAAAGAAGTAGATAAAACCAACTTACCAGCCAAAACACTGTTGTTACTCTTTCTTCTTTGCTAAGGTCACGTAATTTTGCAAAGAACTTCCAGATAAAAATGTCTCATGGCTGCCAGTCCTTAAAACAAGCAAATAAGATTAAAGAGTCTGCTTACAGCTATCGCAGATTATACTATGTTAGATTAATCTTCCCAACAGGATCAACTAGACAATCTGAATAAAATATAAGAACATCTGTTTGAAGGCAGAAAATGGCTATCACGACAGCAAGGGCAGCCATGGAGGTACACACTTCAACATCCCTTCAAGAGACGACGACCTGTAAAGATTGCAGTTAACTAACAGCCTCCAAATGCCACACTTCAGAATCTATTGAGACACTCATGCTGAGGCCACATACTCCCCTAGGCTGTCCCTGGCCAATGTGGAACTCTTCTAACCAGCATACTTTACTCTGCAGCTCCTTATCAGTCTAGCTGAATCTATCTCAACGCTGCAGTGGCCTGAGACTCTTCCTACCCAATTCTCCTTCTTTCCTCCTATTTTCTCATAGGTATCAGATCTGTATCACAGTCTCTCTCTGCCTACTCAAGCTCTTTCTCCCCTGTTTTTTTCACAAGACTTTCCTCAATGAATCTCTTGCACGTCAAATTTTGTCTTGGAATCAGCTTCCCAGAAGACTGAATCTGACACAGCTTCTACTGAGAGTAGTCAAAAAATATATATTAAAACCTCACAATAAAATGAGGTTATTGGATTGGATTATTCACCATTTGGCTGGTGGAGGGCCTATCCTAAGCAGTGTGTGAATGCCTCACAAGATAGTAAGTAGTCCAATTGCTCAAGAATTCACCTGTAGTGATCTGGAAAAAAGGTACCAGTGGTGAGCAATATCCTTGCCAGTGTGATGATTTGGGCATTTGAGAGATATTGGGAAATAAGATATATGAGAACAGTGGAGTTGTCTTCTTATTATACAGTTGCACTGATACTCTGAAGAGAGATAGTAAGAAACTCGGAGTGTTTAACAGTAAACAAACAGGGCTAAGTTTGAGGCCAGAGGGGGCCATTTTGATAGTTTACAGTGAGCTATTATCTCCTAGAATAAAAAAGTAGAAACAGCTGAGAAGCAAACTCAGAATCTGATATTCATGATTGAGGTACTCCAGAGATGTTTACGTGCTCAGGCAAGGGAAGTCTGTTAAGCTAAAGTCAGGGCACTGTTGGGGAAAACGTGAGACCTGACAGATGGCATGAAGATATCCAGGAGGATGCTCCTGAGGAGTGTGGCTCTACAGACTCCCATGAATCCTTAGAGACTGCAGAGCTAGACAACCCCACTCTTTAAGATCCAGCACTTCTCACCATGTAGAAAAACCCTGCAGGGATCTCTCCTCTACAAGGCAAGAGGAAGTCGCTCAGAATCTTCCAGTGCCTCCTCTCCAGGTGGTCAGAATAACAACTAAAGTTAAATCTCATCATAACTCAGGATGAGATCATGCTGGGCCTGATAAGAGAGAAGAGATTGAACTCTGAAGGAAGCTGGAGGTATTTGCTAGCATGTACTGGCAGAAGCCAAGGGAAGCCCTTGGATTGGACATTGAGGGTACTTGGGAGCTAGAACATAAGACTGGGTAAGCAAGAACTCATTACATTGTGGTCACTTTCTTGAAATACAGGATTTAACACACTGGCAAGGAGTTAACACCCTAACCCTAGGAGCTGAGGCATTTTCTCTACTAGAGTGGCTCCTATAAATCTGGAGAAAGAGGTGAAACACAATGAACTAAGTTGAAATTCTACAGTTACTATGGCAGATAGTAGAGAAAGAAGTAAAGAGGCTGAGTAAATTGAGCCTGGTGGAATAAATGTTTTACATGAGGTCAGAAGACCCACCAGAGGATTGTGTTCCACAGAAGTACTCAAAGTACACACAATTCACCAAGATCAAAAGGAATGTGCTGTGAGAAAGACACCAGCATCACTAAAAAGGTCCTTAGTGGCTCTTCTTGGGAGGTTTCTATGTGTCCAGAAATGTAACCATTTTCCCCAGTTTCTCAAATTTGTCGGTGTATAGTTGTTCATAACAGTCTCTAATGATTCCTTGTATTTCTATGCTATCAGTTGTAATGTCTCCTTTTCATTTTGATTTTTATTATTTAGGTCTTCTCTCTTTTTTCAGTTAGTATAGCTAACAGTTTCTCTATTTATTTATGTCCTCAAAAAAACCCAACTTTTGTTTCGTTGATCTTTTGTGTATTTTTTTTTGTCTCTATTTTATTTAGTTCTTCTCTGATCTTAACTATTTCTTTCCATCTACTAATACTGGAATGAGATTGTTCTTGTTTTTCAAGTTCTCTGAGGTGTAATGTTAGGTGGTTTATTTGGAGTCTTTCTCTTCTTGGGATGCAAGCAATTTATTGCAATAAACTTCCTTCTTAGTACTGCTTTTGCAGTATACCATAAATTTTGGTATGATGTGTCCTTGTTTTCATTTGTTTCAAGAAATTTTTTTATTTCCTTTTTAATTTCTTCTTGGACCCATAGATGATTCAGTAGCATTTTGTTTAATTTCTGTATATTTGTGTAGTTTCTACAGTTCGTCTTGTTATTGATTTCTACTTTTATTTTTATTTTTTTTTATTTTTTATTTTTTTTGTCTTTTTCCGTGTCCGGCAAAGGATCGCAACCCTCAGTGTCACCCCCGTACCGGACCGGGACTGGCAACGGGATCGCAACCCTCGGTGCTGCTCCCACGCCTCGCTCAGCCAGTTTGCGGGAACCGGTCTGTATGTGGGATCTAAACCCTCGGCGGGAGCGCCGCCGCGCTTCTCAAGCGGCGCACTATTGCAGTGCGCCACCAGGCCGGCCCGATTTCTATTTTTAATCCATTGTGGTTTGAAAAGATACTTTAAATGATTTCAATTTTTCAAAATCTGTTGGGACTTGATTTGTGACCTAACATGTGGTCTATCCTGGAGAATGTTCCATGTGCTGATGAGAATAATGTATAGTTTGTAGCTGTTGGATGAAATAATCCGTAAATGTCTGCCAAATATGACTGATCTAAAGTGTAGTTTAAATCCTATGTTCCTCTTTTGATTTGTTGCTTAGAGATCTGTCCAGTGCTGAGAGAGGGGCGTTCAGGTTCCCAACTATTATTGTATTCAGGTCTGTTTCTCTCTTTAGGTTTAATAAATGCTGAAAAATCATTTTAAAAATCATCTATACATGATAAAAATTCTTATAAGATTAAAAATAGAAGAAAGCTTTCTTACTGTGATAAAGGATATGATACAATTCCTCTGAGATTAGAAATGAAACAAGAATCACATATACTTTATATTGCCTCTTTTCAACACTGTAAAAAAAATAATAGCTGGTGAATTAAGTCAGGAAAAATATAATAAAAGATATAAGGATTGGAAAGGAAAATAATAAAACTGCTGTTATCTGCAAATGGTATTACTGTATACGTTCATATTCCAACGTTTTCAGATAAACTATTAGAACTAAAAAGTGAATTTAACATGGTCACTTTTATATCCACTGATAGAAGGTCAATATAAAAATGTTTAAAAGTGTTTAAAGACATAAAAGAAAAATAAAAATATTAATAATTAACAATTTGAAAATGAAATGTTAAAACTGAATCCATTTTCAATATCAATCAAAACATAAAATATCCAGGAGTAAATTTAACAAAAAATGTGCATGAGCTTGAGTTTGAGATAAAAATTTACAAAAACTTATTAAAAGAAGTTTAAGACCTCAATTCATGAGGAAGTATAGCAAGTTCATAAACAGAAGACTCAAGATGGTAAATTCGGTATTCCTCAAATTGATCTATAGATACAGTGCAATCCTAATCAGAATCTCAGCAGTTTTGTTTTGGAAATGTACAAGGTAATTTTAAAATTTATATAGAAATACAAAAGATCAAATGTAGTCAAAGCAATCTTTAAAAAGAACTAAGTTTTAGACTTACTACATAATACACTTATAAAACCATGATAATTAAGAGAATAAGGTAAAAAAAGAAACCAAAGGAAGAGAATAAGAAAATCAGATTCACACAAATACAAATCATCGGATTTGTAACAAAATAACACTACAGTGAACTGGAGAAATAATAGTCTTTATAATAGTAAAGTAAAATAGTGCTAGGTCATTTAGACATCTATACAGAAAGAAAATCAATCTTGACTCAGCGCTTTTCACAAAGCTTTTAAAAGAAAACATACAGGAATATTTTAACAGCCTTGGGTAGTTAAAGATTTCTTTAAAAGGGTGCAAAAAATAATAAAATAAGGGAATGATTGATAATGTTAGACAGAATTAAAAAGAAAAGGTTAAAGATAATTCACGAAATGAAAGAGTGAACTTGCAATGAATTTTCCAGCAAAGGACTGTACTCAGAAATCCTGAAACCCAATAAGAAAAAGATAAACAACACAATAGAGAAATGGGCAAAAGACCTAAACAGGTGCATCAGAAGAAAGAAACTACAAAGGGCCAATAAACATATGAGAAGTGTTCAAGCTCATTAGTCATCAGCAAAATAAACATTAGCCATCCCTCAATTATAATAATATACCACTACATATTCACCACAATAGCTAAAATTAAGAAAATTGAAAATACTAGGTATGGGCAAGGATGTGGAGTAATTAGAACTGCTTGTTAGGGTCTAAACACTTTGAAAAACTATCTGTCAATATTATTAAAATTGATCATACATATACTCTGTGTTCAACAATTTCACTCTGGGTATAATAACTGAAATAAATGCATTTCAAAAGAAATGTAATAACAAAAATTAGAAACAACTCAAATATTATCAACAAGAGAATCCAAAATCAATTCTGGTAAATTCATCCAGTAAAATACTATAGAACAAACAAAATAAAAAACAAAAAAGGCTACTACTAAAAATAACAACATGTATGAATCTCACAAATAAATTATAGAGTTTTTAAAAGAAAGAAGCCAGAAATCAAAGAGTGCACATTGTGTTTTCATATTTAAATGTAATGTTTACATAAACATCAAAAACAGGCAAAACTTATTTACTGAGTTCAAAATTATGAGAATGCTTGCAATTGGGCAGGTAGGGGGTTCTGTAAGGAAGGGATAAGATGGCTGCTTCTGGAGTGATGGTAATATTCAATTTTTTTTTTAATCTTGTAGATGTTACATATTTACAGCATGAAATTCATCATGCCATGTACACTTCCAAGTTGTGCATTTTTCTGTATGGATGCTACAGTAAAAATCGTAAAAAATTTTACTCTGGGAAACAAAAAATACCCTTTAGTTGCCCTTTAAAAATAGCAGCCAGTCATACCTGAGATTCCGATTTCAAGTTTTTGCCCAGACTCACATTAACCAACCTCCAAAATGACACTTTCTTAGTTACGTGTAGCCACATTCCACAGGAGGCTAAGAAATGGTATTTGAATCAAACACTTTGCTTTGCAATGTAACCAACAGCTTGTATAAGCATAACAAAATGCTTCCTACCATGTGAACTTTGGGAATGTTTCACCAAGCAAAATGGCTGCAGTTTTCTATAAATAGAAGAGGTTTTTTCTGAATGAAATTTAGGTTTAATAAGATTTTCAACATAAGCTGTACATATGCAAGTGTACTTTCTCCTTTCCTTGCGTTTACAGCATGAGATAAGCTATAGACCAATTTTATGTAGCTATTTTATATGCAAATAAGAGATTATTTTTGCATGTTTTCAGTTTTATAGGAGACAGGCAAGAGAATTTCAAATAATGCAGTTTTCCATTGCATAGACTTTTCTATTAAGTTCATTCTGCTTTCTGTGGGCATCTTTATCTCTTGACAACTGATGGAAAATATTTAAATATTAAAGGTTGGAGAAGTCAATACAATTTATAAATAATTTTATTATTTCAAAGTGAACCATGCTCATTTTGGCTTTTTTTGAGCATGAGTTGAAGTGGCCATTTGAACTTTTTCCTCCATTCGAAAGCAAGAAGTATCTTCCATATGGATAAATTCCCAGATGCCCGTCTCCCCACATGAGCAGATGTGAAAACACTTCTGTGGTGATTGTAAGTCAGGTCCATGGTGGAACCCACATCTGTCCTCACAGGATGGGGATGAGAAATTCATTTATTGACTGGCGTTAATGGCCACTAAAGGAGTTAAGAGGCCTCAGATGAACAGACTACAGATCCTAGAACTGTAGCTTTGTTTTTGGCAAGATGGACAGATTTGGAAGGACCCATAGGCCTGACAGAGCTAATATAGAGAGCATGCTGTTGATCCTATGATACTCCAGCAGGGACAAAATCTGTCTTGGCTAGTGGCACACCGAAGGAGCCAACAACCATTAGGCAGAGGCTCAAGTAAGCAGGTGGGTATTGTCCATTAATGGCCTACAGTGGACAGGGCAGAGATGGGGGTGCAGGAGAGAGCACAGGCAGACAGAGGGCAGAGGTTCAGGCAGGCTGTCTAGATGGATGTGGGATGGCAGCAGGAAGCAGGAACTGGAATTCAGCAAGACTCCTGTCCTGAGATGATTGAACAAAGGCAGTACCCAAAATCAAGAGCGAATGAAGTTCTAAACAGGACTTGTTCACCAAGATGGAGCAAAAACTGCTTAATAGAACGTTGGTGAAAGGCCAGAGCAGAGCCACCAGCACTTCTTATTATGTGCTACTTACTCAAGGCTCTTCAAATCCCCCCTGAACAGTACCACATCTGATGGTGGGGAGATGGCCAGGAGGATTGCTAGAAGAACCCAGCTATAAATTCTGGGGGATGCTGTAACAGGAAGCCAGACAGGATGTGTAGAGGAAGGGAGTACGGAGGGATTGGAAAAGAACATGTCTTAGGACTGGCTGATTGGCTCAACTGGTTAGAGCATGGTGTGGCAACATTAGGGTCAAGGGTTTGGATCCCTGTACTGGCCAGCTGCCAAAAACAACAACAACAATAACAAAAAACAGGTCTTGATTAGACTTGATGTCCTCATCTGGAAAATAGAAAACAATATCAACTCCTAGGGATGTTGAAAAGATTAAACGTCAGTGGCTAGCACATAGTTAGAACTCCAAGGATGTGAGTGAACCAGTGAATCTTTCAGCTACTCATGAAAATATTACAATGGCCAAGGATATTCCCTAAACTTGGGACATTTTCAACAGGTTATGAATGCTATAGTGATAACAATAGCTAATGTTCATTGAGTACTTATTATGGGCCAGTCACTGTCTTAAATCTTTACACATATTATCCCATTTACTCCTCTCAACCCTAGGAGGTGTGTAATAGTATCAATTTCATTTTACGCATGTGGAAACCAAATAACAAAAAAAAAGTTAAGTGATTTGTCCAATGTTACACATTAGTTAGTGGCAGTATCAGGATGAACACAGGTTTAGAAGCCCACACTAATAGTTTAATTACACATAATGCCATACTTCCTCCATGGGAAGAAAAAAAAAAATAGAGAAAGACACATAAGAGCAAGAATTGGCCCATTCAATACCTAGTTAGAACGTCATTGATAGATCACAATGAGACACATAGATAAAGTAGTCAAACTGTGGGAACCCCTTTTTTATATGATTGTTTCTGGTAATCATTTCCCTAACTATGCTCCTGGCATAGAGCTCTACAAGCACAGCCATGGCAGGAGCAGGGATTTTATGGCCAAAGAGTTTTATTACCCAGTGTGAGCAATGGTAGTGTATGGCCAGCATTATTTCTGGGTCGTGGTCCTCTGTGGTGCACAGATAACAAGTGGTAGCTGTCTCATTTTCTCTCTGATCTGTAAACTCTATGATGGCAGAATTTCACATATTAGAATGTCATATAACCCATCCACAGAAACTTTAAATATCAACTTATGCCCGCAGGGATCTGGAAGATTTGATGTGGTTTCCAAAGGCATCTACATGAAAAGATCTTTGATGATAATTCATCAAAAATAAAAGAAAAATGAAAGAAAAACAAGCAGCAGCAACACTCGTGATATATACATAGTATATATAATAGAATTTGATGTAATTCTTTTTAGTTTTACATAAGTAATAAATATTCATTTTAGATAAATTAGAACATTTTTAAATCACCTAAGATATTACCAGAGATGATTATAATACTTTATTATTTAGCCTTCGAGACTGTTGTCCTAGTCATTTAACTTTAAGTAAAAATAAGAATATTTAGGGGCCGGCCCGGTGGCACACTGGATAGTGCACCGCTTGGGAAGCATGGTGGTGCTCCCGTCCGAGGGTTAGGATCCCACATACGGACCAGTTCCCGCTCACTGGCTGAGCGAGGCACGGGAGCAACACCAAGGGTTGCGATCCCGTTGCCGGTCCCCGGTCTGGTACGGGGGCAACACTGAGGGTTGCGATCCGTTGCCGGACACGGAAAAAGACAAAATAAATAAATAAATAAATAAGAATATTTATCATATTGTACAGCCTACTAAGTAACTGCCTTTCTCAAACACTGAGGGTTGCGATCCGTTGCCGGACACGGAAAAAGACAAAATAAATAAATAAATAAATAAGAATATTTATCATATTGTACAGCCTACTAAGTAACTGCCTTTCTCATTTAGCAGTATTGTTAATATCTTCTCATGTCCCATATGGAACTATATTTTTAATGACTGTTTTTATTTTGTTTTATGGATACCCACAACATATTTTATCAGTCCTCTATTGTTACATATCTAGGTTATTTCCAATTCTCCTTATTTATTTATAAGAATGTGTATTACATTTAGCATATTAACATTTATCCTGTTGTATAGAAATATTGCTATCCAGTTCCTAGTTAGCCTTTCAACTTTATTGTGGATGTGCATTCAGAAATTTGTTTTTGATGTTTACGAAGTAGAATTGATTGAATATTTTAATTGTGAAATCTGCCTTTGGTGCCATACTGAGAAAGCTTTTCAAGAACACCCCCCACGCCAGAATTATATAAATATTTGTGAACATTTTTCTCCAACTTTTTGAAGCTTCATTTTTTATGAATTTAATATGTTTTTGAAAGAATATGCTAATCTTGGCAAATCACATATCAAAATCTGCCAGATAGCATATTTTCTAAAAGAATACAGAGATGAATTTTCTTTGAAAGAGAAAAAGGCCCTTGTATATTACAAAAACTCGAGATAGAACACATTGGAGTTTCTTCTGTAGAATGGAGGGTTTGGATTACATTTCTCTAGAAGTTGATGCAATTGTACTACATAAAGACATAGAAATATTATCTCTGGTGTGAATTCTAGGCTGGATTACCCATGGCTAGAAAGCATATCCATTCCGTCATCCAGTTATAAGGACTGGCTTCAAGTCATCCATTCTCTTTCCAGTGTGCCCAGGTGTGTTAGAAGATACTGCACCTGCCCCTCAGCTTATTCTAATTCTGAATTGACCATCTCCATGGCTTCATGTATTTCTTCAGAAGATATAAGAGATATTTTTATATCAGAGACTACACTGGTCAAAAAGAGAAAATAAATGCCATGGCTGCTATTCGTAATAATAATAATACTACATTTCCAAAAATCTCTGTAATTTTACTACAGAGATTTTTTAAATAGGAGATATGAAATCTAACATGTAATGTGCAAATTGAAAAGCCTTAACATTCTACATGCCTTTTCTTTGATTTCATTCTAGAACAATTTTTTGAGCTCCTACAATGCCTCCACAATTAAACATTAATAACTTTAAAATCTATGCATTATTCCGTAGCCACCTTTAACATGTCAGTCAATGATATCACTAACTTTCAAGTTTAAGGTGTTTTTCTCCTTGGATGAATCTGTTCATTACAGTAGTTAACAACCACTTGGTTAGCAAAGAGCCCTAAGACAAGGCAGGAGACAAGTTAATGGTGTAACAAATCAGTCGTTAAGCTAAATGGTCAGTTTGCACAGTACAGTATTATTGCTTTATTGAACCCAACTTAAAGATTTACAGCAGTTACGTTTTATTCCAGGTACGAGATGCACAAATGAAATACAGAGAGGTGCAGTTTTGTTTTATGCTGCTTTCATTAAGAACCCAATTGCATGGCAAAATCAGTTAGTATATATCTCGTTCCATGTGACAGCCAATTTTCCACTGAGATTGGAAACTCTTGGAGCTCTTTAATCCTTGATCTCACTTTGAGAGTACAGGGGGTGGGAGTTATAGCATGCTTTTAAATTGTTTAAAGTAAAGCATCAGTGGAAACAAGCACTTATCCCTGGCCTCTGAACGATGGAACTTCTCTGGATGGAAAGTGCATTGCCTTGAGTCCAAATCTACTTTGATGATGAACTCCATCTGGGACATATTTACTAGCCCAGCAAACTAAGGTACTATTTTTCCCCCCAGTGAATTTCTTTTCAGAGAAAATATGTAGTATTATAATGATATCTGTCACCAAAATAAACTGTGACACAATCAATTTGGCCATCTACAGGCCAAAGCTGATCTCACCATGATTCATTTAAGGAATATGGTTTTTTGTGGGGGTTTTTTTGTTTGTTTGTTTCTTTGTTTTTGCATCTGTGCTATATGTTAAGCACTTTCAAGTCTTCTTCTATAGATATAGCAGGTAACAGTCCTCATGGGTTTAACTGCTCCAAAGGAAGGAAAATATGCTCAAGAAGAGTAGTTGGGTGGAAAGCAACTGCTAATGTAAGGAGTGGAAACATTGTTATTTGGAGGAATAGAAAATCAATCAATCAAGAACCCCATAAGTAAAAGGAATGATAGATAAGTATTTCACTGAACATATCTAAAATACCCTTTCGTACACTTTCAAAGTTTTGTCTGCTGATTTTTAGTTTCTCTTAGCAAACCTTTTTTTTCAGTTCAGAACAGAAGAGCTACAGCAAAAGATTAAAGCTTAGAGTTTTAGGATAATGTGTGCTTAAGATACCTGCTCAGTGCCCAGCACTCTGTACAGAATACTTTTTATAGCAGTAACAACAACTAGAAACATTACAATAGCTGGGGTTTGGAAATAATTGCTTGGTTCATATCTATAAAAAACTATTAAATCAATCCTACAGAGGATAATGCATTTTGTTATGTTTTATAGGCATAAGGATAGAAGCTATCCAGATTACAGACTAATTCCGAACCTCAGCTTAACATCATTTAATATATTTATGTTTTAAAAACACAAGTTGCAAAACCATAAACAAACTGAATTTCTTTAGTGGGACTAAAATACCACAAGATAAACTCTTAGACCTTGTTTGTGAGCGTATGTGTTAGTGTGTACATGTGTGCGTGTGCATGTGTGAGTGCAGGTGTGTTTGCATGTGAGTGTGTGTGTATTATGTGTAATGTCACCTGACAATCTTCAGTTTCCAGACTGGTTACTTACAAGACAACAACAAAGAAGAAAATAGTTTGGGAAAGCCTGTATTCAAAAGTACATACAGTATTTGAAACATTGTAAAAATAAATTCTTTCAATATTGAATTATTTCATTGTCATATTATGGTTAAAAAAGTAAACTTTTATTGGACAACATAAAGACTATGTAAAATTTAGTGAGATCATGTGTAGTGTGGATTATATGGCATATTTGCATGAATGTAAATGACAGTGTTTAAAGATCTTTTTGTTCCTTGCTCCAGTGGCACTTTTCCCAAATACATTGACAATATTCCTATACTAATTATCCATTGATAAAAACAGGTACAACTAAACAAAACCCATTGTTCTTTGCTCTTATGGAACTCATTGAAAGTTAAATGAGAACTTTTGGCCATAAGGCCATAATTTTCCTGGCCTTGGCAGAGAAAGGGAGGTGGATCAGTCAGGGTCTTATACAGGTCTGGGGGTGGGGGGCGGGGGGTAGCGATTAAAGGAGACCAACAAGGAGTGGTGAAGAAACCTGCAGCCAGCAACAGCAGGAACAATTTCCACCAGGCTTGAAAGGGCAAGAAGAGTGCATTAGTTTCCCATTTCTGCTGGAAAATCTTGTCACAAATTTGGTTGCTTAAGACAGTAGAATGTTTTTCTCTACAGTTCTGGAGGTGAGAAGTCCAAAGTGAGTTTTATGGGGCTAAAACTAAGGTGTCTTCTGGGGTTTTCTTCCACTGGATGCATGTAAGGAAAATAGAAACAGTTTAATCAGGTTCCCTCACCTCCTATCAGGCAGGACATGATTCAGCACATTTCAGCGTGTTCACTGTGAACAGGTTATAAAGAGTAGTGTAACTGTGCCTGTGTGCTTATGTAATCTTTGGCTTATTGCCACTCTTGTGTACTGAGAATATAAAAGCCAATGGCTCTGAACCGCTGGCTGGCAGAGCTCATGTCTGGAATAAAGTATGTCTCTTGTGCCTAAAGCTGCCAGAATCTTTTTCCAACTACCTGATTCACGACCTGCACAGGATGGGGCAGAGGGATCAGTGATTCAGCCTGACAAGACACAGGAGAGAATCCACTTCCTGGCCTTTTCCAGCATCTAAAGCTGCATTACTTGCATTCCTAGGCTCATGGTTCCTTCCTTCATCTTCAAAGCCAGCAGTGGAGCATTTTCTCTCTCTAACTCTGCTTACATCAAATTACTTTTTTCTTCTCTATGTGTAATCAAATGACCCCTAGCTCCCATGTTTTAGGATAGGATACTTGTAATGACTTTTAGGACCTACCTAGATAATTTAGGATAAACTCTTCATCTTAAGATCCTTAGCTTAATCACATTTGCAAAAACCTCGTGTCCATATAAGGTAATATTCATGGATTTCAGGGATTAGAATGTTGATATGGTTAGAGACCATTATTCAGCCTAGCACAGGGAGGGAGCTGGAGCTGTTACTGGAGCCCAGGGAGATCTGCAGCAGTAGGAAAAGGCTGTTGCACAGGAGACATGGTCTACGGTAATAGAACACAGCCACTACCAAGAGATAGCCAACCAAGAGTGAGTCTGGGAGATTAGTACCCCAGCATCTCTCTTCTTCTACCTGGGCCTCCCATCAGTCAAACGCAATGGGAATCTGGAGAGCTAAGAAGGCCAGAAAATGCGGTCCATATAGGTCAGCCTGTTAGAGCACAGAGGAGGGTAGAGAAGGCTAAAGAATAGATCTCAAAAATCAAATGGAGAATATCTGGCAAAGATGTGTACCAGAAGGAAGCTGACAATAGTTCTGAGTCCATGTGTAGGATTGAGGACACCAGCAAGAGGCTAGGGAGATATGGACCAAACTACATGGCTTAAAAAACCCCAGCCAAGCAGCCTGAATTCAGAGGAGTGAGTTCAATCTAGATCCCACCATAAGGGGTCATCCTAGAGACTGGGAAATTACTTTGGAGGTAAGGAAATAATTCACTGAGTACCCATGGAATTCAACCAGGCTTTACCCCTGCAAGACTCTTTCCAAGGTTTTGGAACTTTAGCCTGGTTTTTAAACTAGTGGTTTGCAGTTTACAAAGAAATGGAAGAATGTCCTGGTTTTAATTTTGTGGGTATGACCCAGTATCAGTGTCTCTCTCCTTGGTTTGAATTAATGTTATGTTAAAAGTCAACATAGTATTTACAGCCTCCTATTTTTTCTGGAGATACTTAATCTAAATTTGAGGGAGATGGACTTAGCGAAAGTAAAACTTGGTTCCACTGACTTTAAGGCCAGGAATCAATGTGTCTATAGCAAGGACTAAATTAGTGCCATCTGTATGCTAAGATCTCCACATAGAATTCAGTCTGTGCTCCCAAGAGCTCTGAGGATAATTGACCTTGGTAGTTTGTATTTCAGTGGCCACAATATAAAGACCCAGAGTAAGGGTACCAACTCCCTGAGCAAAGCCCAAAGAATAAAAATGCTATGATAAAAAGGTACATAATAAATTAAATATTAACATTTTGAAAATACTGATAGTCAGTGCTGTACCTCCAAAATATGTATAGTCAATTAAGCTTCAATTCAAAAAAAAGTTGAAACAACGTAAATGTTTAACAAGAATGCATAAAATTTTTAAAAAGAAAGAAAATAATAATCATTGCAGTTTGTTACAGATAGTAGGAACCCCACAGTCTGCCTTACCTCAACTCCATATTAGAACTTAATAAAAAAACTTTGGGGATAGCAGAGTGAAGAAATATGATTTAAAACTCCACCAGAACAAAACTGATATAACATAAATGATTTGGCCTATAGGCAACAAGAGACCAGTAGAGTTCCAAAGCTCTTGATTTTTATTTTTTCCAAATTGATTATAGTTAAACTTCTTATACAGAGAATCATAACCACAGTGTGGACCTTCCAACCAGAGTCTAGATAAAGCCTGAAAGTACCACCACTGCCTAAGTCCCACGAGAAACCAGGGCAGGGACTGGGCATTCAGCTGGACACAAAATGAGGCTGCTCCCTCATCTTCTTTAGTTCCTGCTTATCTTGCCCATCACCCTCATGTTCAGATGGGAGGAATTAGAAGTTAATTACTAGTGGCTTTCAATCTTAGAGAAGATGAAGAACCAGTTGAATATTTAAAAACTGAAAATAAGAAAGCTGGAAGGAAGTGAAAAAATATTAAGCCACAGATTTGGCAGGTTCAGCTGGACACAAAATGAGGCTGCTCCCTCATCTTCTTTAGTTCCTGCTTATCTTGCCCATCACCCTCATGTTCAGATGGGAGGAATTAGAAGTTAATTACTAGTGGCTTTCAATCTTAGAGAAGATGAAGAACCAGTTGAATATTTAAAAACTGAAAATAAGAAAGCTGGAAGGAAGTGAAAAAATATTAAGCCACAGATTTGGCAGGTGGAAGAAGATGTATCTGGTGAGCCTGAAACCACACCAAGTGCAGATAGAACTACCCTATCTATAAAAGGAAGAAGCAAACCACATTCTTAACAACAAAAAGATTTTGTTGTTAAGTCCTTAGATGTTAGATTCCTAGATGCCTCATTCCATTATCCTCAATATTCCCAGTTTTATATCCAGAATATCTCAGCTCTTCTTCCAAATGCTGTAATGCCACTCCAGAGACAGGCAACTTTTGAGTCCGCCTTCATTCCTCCTTGAGACACCATGTGTTGATGACTTTTTGATCTAAGCCTGAATCTGAATTCAAAGACTTGAATGACAATGTATTCCAAGATACTATCTTTGATCAAACATTTGCAATTGATGAAACAGAGAAATCCTTAGATGAAGAAATGATCTTTACATACTTGTTTCTTGCTGATCTTGGGCTACTGGCTGTCATTGGATTTAATCTACTCCTAGAATCTGGAAAGCAAAAGAGACCCAGAAGGAAAGAAAAATGGATTCATCAAGCCAGAATTATGCTGACTTGCGTTGATTCCTTACAAAACTTTAGGTGAGATTAGTAAATCTTCCCCCAGACGTTTTCCCAGAAAATAAGCACAGAAGAGATTAATGGAAGCTGATAGACAAATAATTCCTTGGACAATTTCATCTTTACTTAAGGCCCCAGTATGTTTTGGTTTAAGGAGAATCAGCACAGAGGAGCCATATCAGCATAGAAAGCAACTGCACCTGATGCACAGACTGAGCAGAGTCAGTGGTAATGATATTGCTGAAAATGCATCACATTAACTTCTCTGTAGTTGCAAATTTGCTTTTTTAAAACCACTGTAACCGATGTGTGTATCTGTAAAGTGTGTAAGCAGTTGGCTTCATCAGAATCATTGTTGTACTACTTGAAGCACACCTTTAGGATACTAAATGCAGTGTCTGGTGTTTCTTCCTATTGACAATTTCTGATATTGTCTCTCCCAAAACACAATATATATGTGCCCAATGGTAGATTTCATGCCTAGAACTATGTGTAAGAAAACAATTTGCATCTTCCTCTGAATAACCTCAAATCCATACTGAGAGCATGGACTAGCCTTTTGCTGTGAGGTCGTGGTTGCTTTACACCTAGTATTCTAAAGGTACAAATGTGTGGCTGCTTTTTAGCAGTAGAAATTGNTTGTTGTCTTTTCGTGCTCTTTGTTTTAATATGCCCATTGAGAAATCTTCCAAGGGTTCAACGAATTTGGGGATCTTTCTATCAAGAAAGTTCTGAGGAATGAAAATTTCTTCTGACTTTGGTATAAAAACCTGATATTTATTTCATAACAAAAAGAAAGTAGTACCAAAAGAAGCACACTGGAGACAAATTTTTGGTTAAGTGGAAAACAATGACTTAGGTAAGAAACATTTATAAAAGGTTCACAATTAAACATCAATGAATGAACTTTAAGTTTCAGAAAATATTTGTTAGTTTTCATAAATTTCATATTATTCTAATACATAATATACATATTTAATATATTATTAAATATATAAATTATATATTATAGCACTTATTGCAGAAAATAAATAATCAGGTAATTTCCCTGGGGAGAAAAATGCCTCAGGGACACACACTCAAATCAAAAACTACTCTTTCCCTTCCCCCAACCTCCCACAAGTAGGACACCAGGACACTGACAGACAGGAACAAGTGCCTCCCCAAGAAGTCACCTTAAAGACTTTTGGCCCAAACATTTTGAGTTTATGTGCTTAACTTCACTTCCTCTACAGATTTCCATTCCAACAGCTAAAGTAAGAAAATAATCAGCAACCATCACTGGGAATTAGGCAAGAGTGCCATCCACATGCCAGAAGTTTTTTTTTTTTTTGTCTTTTTGTTCCGTGTCCGGCAACGGATCGCAACCCTCAGTGTTGC
>NW_007726888.1:166322-166775 GCF_000696425.1 Galeopterus variegatus
GCAACTCAGACAGAAGGGGAAGAGGGTTATAAGATCACAGAAGGAAGTAATAATTGTCATGCTAAAGCCTTAGGAAGTGGCCAAATTCCAGAATCCACACAGATTTAGCTGAAACATTCCTGACTTCAACCTGGCATGAGCAAAAAAAGTAATAATAAACTGAGCAAGGAGGGAGCATTACTGTTCCTAAGAGGGGTGCATGTGCCTGTCGACGAAGCCAGTTACCTTCGAGAGGGTGAGGAAGGACCCTCAGCCAGTGAGAACTACAGAGGAACTCTGCCTTCACAGGAAATCTGATTGTTCTGCCAAAATACCAAGGGATTTAAACGTTTACCCAAAAATGTCATTAGGCTAAATGTATGTCAGCTTTCATCATTTTGGTTTATTCTTGAGTGGATTGTTTTTAAATTTCTTTGACAATTCCTATTTCATTTCCCTGTTCTTTCATATAAG
>NW_007726888.1:167049-177958 GCF_000696425.1 Galeopterus variegatus
GTGGATTGTTTTTAAATTTCTTTGACAATTCCTATTTCATTTCCCTGTTCTTTCATATAAGTCTTATTATATGCATATTAGATGTATATCCTCCATGTCTCTTTTCTTTAATTTTCGTGTTATTTCTATAAATTTTGTGAAAATTTTTGAGTTTATCTTCTAATAAAGCAATTTGATTTTTATAGAATATAATCTACTTTTCACTCTTGTTCTTTTAAATTAGACAAACACAATAAGAAACCTCTCCTGTTCTTACATTGCTTCCTTTTTATGACATCAGCTATTGCTTTAGGAGAACAACATCCTCTTAAATCTCATTGAGAAAATAAAGTGTTAAATTTTTTATATCTGTATTCATAAATGATCATTTATCCAAATTTTATCAGACAAATCCCCATGTTTAAAATATAAAATCTGCATTTTGCCTGTTGATTTTCATATTCATCAGAAGGAGACTATAAATGAAAATGGAAAATGAGATAAACTGATTGTTACTTTTCATAATACAGATTCATTAGTCTGCTCTTCTGTTGGTATATAAAAATGAAAAGAAATAAAATATGTACCTCAAAACTCAGAAAGATAGAATAAACTTAAGAAAACTGGAATGACGTTATTAATAAAGATGAAAATTGAGCTAAAGTAATTAGAAAACAGGAGTTCAGTAAAATCCATTAACCAAAGAGCCATTACTTTGAAGCAAACAAAGAATAAAACAGATACAATCTTGGTAAGCCTAAATGAGCAAAAGTGGTAAAANAGCAAACAAAGAATAAAACAGATACAATCTTGGTAAGCCTAAATGAGCAAAAGTGGTAAAATAGAAATATATAAGCAGAATTATATTTGATTTTGTTTTTGAAATAAAATGATGTAAATTTTGTCAGTATCTCAAAATAAAGAATCTTTTAGAAAACTATGAATCAGCAAAACTGACTAATCAAACAGGTGATTCAGAATAGTCCAATAATCATAGAAAACATTTAAAATGTTGTCAACGAAATACCATCTCCCACACCTCTATGCATTTAAGCTGGATATTTTAATTGTTTAATGACCTGATCATTCCTGCAGTATTTAAACTGTTCTGGAGCATAGAAAAACCAAACAAAATTTAAAAGATTGTTCCTGTATTTCTTTACTTGACTGACTAAACCTGCTACCGAGAACCAGCTACCAAAAACCAACAAACCAACCATGAAACAAAACTATGGAGAAAACCTATTTGTAAATACATATTGAATATTGCCAAATAAAATATAAACAAAATGAGTCCAGCAGCAAAGTAGGTATATTGATTTATAAATAGTTTTATTGTTAGTAGAAAAAGTATACATTCTCTTTGTAAAATCCACACAACTCAGGAAAGGCAAAAATCACTTGAATTTCCATTACCAAGACATAACCACTATTAACATTTAGATAAACATTCCTCCATTTTCTCTCTAGATATACATGTACATATGGTTAAATATAAACAACTTCTGTGAAGGAAATCATAACGTATGTACATGATATATGTAATCTGAGAGTTTTACTCAACAATATGTCATGGACATTGATCCATGTCAATAAATATAGAGCTTACACCATCTGTAATGGTCACAAATTATTCAATTGTATTTATGTACTATAATTTACTTAACTAGTTTAACTAATGTTTAGGTTATCTCCAATTTGGTATCATTAAAAATAGCTCTATGATATACTACTTGGGCATAAATCTCTTCCCATTTNATTTATGTACTATAATTTACTTAACTAGTTTAACTAATGTTTAGGTTATCTCCAATTTGGTATCATTAAAAATAGCTCTATGATATACTACTTGGGCATAAATCTCTTCCCATTTGGGGCTTACTTTCTAAAAGTAGGGTTGCAGGATTACATGACATACCAATTTTATATTTTTCTATTACCAGATGACCTTTCAGAAAAGTTATACCTATTTAGAGTTCTATCAACTACGCTTGAGAATACAATTGCCCTGCACCTCACCAGCATAAGGTATTGCCAATTATTCAGTATTAGACAATGATTTGATGTGAGGGAAGGGCAGTTGTTCAGTAAGATTATCTATCATTTTTTATATTTATTTATTCAACAAATAACACTTTGAATGTCTGTAGGTGCCAGAAGCTGAGCTAGGCACTGAGGATTTAATGTTCAACAAGAGAGACGGGTCGCTGGCCACAAAAAACATTTTTGAGAAAGCCGGGAAAGTCATTAGATTAACAAATAAATAAATGAACAAAATAATTACACGTTGAGACAAGTGGTGTATAGGAAATAAAGATATTTTGAGAGTAACAGGAGGAGGACATACTTTGGATAGCAGAGTTAGAAATTGCATCTTTGAAGAGGTGATATTTAACCTAAGGTAAGAAATACTGGGTAAAATGTGCTCTGGGCAGAGGGAACAGTACAGCAAAGATTGCCAGGCAAGAAAGACATTGGTGTGTTCAAAAAAAGAAAGAAAGGAGGTCAGTGTAGCTAGAGCACAAAAGAATGAAAAGAGGCCTAAGAGGGAATCAGACCTTGTTCAGCCTTGAAGATCACAATAAGGATTTTGAATTATCTTATAAGTTCTATGGAAAGACATTGAAGAACTGTTTTCTATACAATTATGAAACCTGATACAACTATATTTATCCTCTAAAAACTCTGTCAACCCTGTGAATATTGAATTCAGTAATTCCTGGTTTAGAAAGCTAAGTCAATAGCAATGCTACTCATTGAAATGGGGATGCCTGGGTGAGAACAGGTTTAAGGAAGAGGAATACCAAGGGTTCTAAGGGAGAAATGCTTGCTATTGTTTGGATGCAGTTTGTTCCCACCAAAACTCATGTTGAAATTTAATTGCCAATGTAACAGTGTTGGGAGTTGGGGCCATTAAGAGGTGATTAGCTCATTAAAATGGATTAAGGTCTTCCCCATGAGACTGTGTTAGTTCTTGAGAGAATGTAGTAGTTCCTACCAGAGTTGGTTTTTACAAAGTGAGGTTGCTTCTCATGTTTTGACCTTTCCACACACAACCAATCCCTCTTCCCTTTCTCTGCCATATTATGATGAAGCATGAGGCCTTCCCAGATGCAGCTGCCTGGTCTTGTACCTCCCAGCCTCGAGAATTGGGCGNATTTGGTATCATTAAAAATAGCTCTATGATATACTACTTGGGCATAAATCTCTTCCCATTTGGGGCTTACTTTCTAAAAGTAGGGTTGCAGGATTACATGACATACCAATTTTATATTTTTCTATTACCAGATGACCTTTCAGAAAAGTTATACCTATTTAGAGTTCTATCAACTACGCTTGAGAATACAATTGCCCTGCACCCTCACCAGCATAAGGTATTGCCAATTATTCAGTATTAGACAATGATTTGATGTGAGGGAAGGGCAGTTGTTCAGTAAGATTATCTATCATTTTTTATATTTATTTATTCAACAAATAACACTTTGAATGTCTGTAGGTGCCAGAAGCTGAGCTAGGCACTGAGGATTTAATGTTCAACAAGAGAGACGGGTCGCTGGCCACAAAAAACATTTTTGAGAAAGCCGGGAAAGTCATTAGATTAACAAATAAATAAATGAACAAAATAATTACACGTTGAGACAAGTGGTGTATAGGAAATAAAGATATTTTGAGAGTAACAGGAGGAGGACATACTTTGGATAGTAGAGTTAGAAATTGCATCTTTGAGGGCCGGCCCGGTGGCGCACTGGATTGTCAAATACAAGCCCCAAAGAATGGAAGATAAATTTATCTAGGTCAGTGTAGCTAGAGCACAAAAGAATGAAAAGAGGCCTAAGAGGGAATCAGACCTTGTTCAGCCTTGAAGATCACAATAAGGATTTTGAATTATCTTATAAGTTCTATGGAAAGACATTGAAGAACTGTTTTCTATACAATTATGAAACCTGATACAACTATATTTATCCTCTAAAAACTCTGTCAACCCTGTGAATATTGAATTCAGTAATTCCTGGTTTAGAAAGCTAAGTCAATAGCAATGCTACTCATTGAAATGGGGATGCCTGGGTGAGAACAGGTTTAAGGAAGAGGAATACCAAGGGTTCTAAGGGAGAAATGCTTGCTATTGTTTGGATGCAGTTTGTTCCCACCAAAACTCATGTTGAAATTTAATTGCCAATGTAACAGTGTTGGGAGTTGGGGCCATTAAGAGGTGATTAGCTCATTAAAATGGATTAAGGTCTTCCCCATGAGACTGTGTTAGTTCTTGAGAGAATGTAGTAGTTCCTACCAGAGTTGGTTTTTACAAAGTGAGGTTGCTTCTCATGTTTTGACCTTTCCACACACAACCAATCCCTCTTCCCTTTCTCTGCCATATTATGATGAAGCATGAGGCCTTCCCAGATGCAGCTGCCTGGTCTTGTACCTCCCAGCCTCGAGAATTGGGCGCTAAATAAACCACTTTCCTTTATAAATTGCCCAGTCTCAGGTATTCTGTTATTGCAACAGAAGACAGACCAAGACGATGCTTATGCAACATCTAAGTGGAGATACATTAGCAACTGGATAATGTCAAGTACAAAGCTTAGATAAAACAATTGATATAAAGGAGAGCACTTCAAAAACTTCACAAAAAAATAGAATTAAAAGATAATATGACTCTTTCCATGAACTTTTTCAAGTACCTTCATACTGGTTAATCCCTAGTATATAGAAGGTTTTTAAATCATGGGATTGGATAGGACTATCTAGAGTATATATTGAGAAGAGATTTATTTTAATGTTTTCTAAATTTCAAAAAAAAAAAAAGAGGCACAGTAATTTGAAGGTATGGTCAAAGATAAAGGAGCAGGTAATAGACTGAAAAAAAGTTTTAATTAAAAAACATTTAAAGGTATGTAATATAAACAGCATTACAAGGGATCAGTACTCATTAGCAAATATCCAGTGCTACTTTTCACACTAAAAAAGCACAAATCATGTGAATGCATCATTCATCTTTTAGATTTTACTACGTTAAACTTTGAATGAATTGGTACTGAGTCTTCTAAGAGAATGAGGAGGCTGCCCCAGCCCAATGTTATAGGCTGAGCAACCCAGATAGGGAAGACAGTGTGGAGCAGAAGGGAGCAGAACTGTTCCTGGAATGTGCCAGTGATCCCAACTGCCCTGCCATTTTCTTCTACCCCAGGAGCAGCGCACACACATTCTACCTAACAATAACCCTGGCACCTGGGGTGTGAGAAGGAATCCATGCTTCCCACTGTGGAACTGGGAACCTTCCTTCCCCAGGAAGGAGATAATGTGATGAATGGGCATCCCAGCACAGCATCTGGCTTTCATATTCTTATAGATTCTTACAGAAGGAACCAGAGGCTGGTAAACAACAGTCTTCACTGACATGGCCCCTTCTGCATTAGAAAAGTTAACATTAATTGGTGTTTTTCTCATTGGAATATAACCAGGAAAGGAGGACTCCGGGGGGATTCCTGATAAGAAACATTAGTTTGTATTTTAAAAAGATGTAACTAAAGAGGACGGTAGCTGTACAAGCAACTCCAGACATTGTAATACAGCGAATTACAACATTCCAGCCAAAACAACATTTAGATAATGATCAATTCCTATTACACTGGGTCAAATACAAGCCCCAAAGAATGGAAGATAAATTTATCTTTCTGGGGCCTGCATAAATCCCTTAGTTGAGGGAGGGGGAGGGGATGTGAAATATCACTAAAAAAATCAATATCTTTATTGATTAATCAAGCTACTGTGATTTATTGGGCACTCATTCATTTGTTTGTTACAGTCACTTCATGCATTGCCTCTGGCTGTGATAAATGGTCTGGCCTCCTCTTTGGGAAAGAGGGGGGTTTTTCAGCAGTCCTTCTAGAAGTGTGGGCCCCCAGTTGCCTGCATATTTGCTTCCATGGCAAGTTAAAGCCTACAAAGTGCTGTAAAGTATGGCCTTGAAAATATCAGATTCACCCGATGTGAGGAGCCTCAACAGCAGTGCACACAAACATCAACTCTGGATTCTTCCAGAATGGAAACAGAAAGCCAGAGCAGGAACATGCTTGATAACCAGGACATAATCATACTTACCAACATGGTGAGCAGTTACTGTCTAAAATAGCCTGGTATTTCCTATATTATATATTATACATGTTCTCATTAGGATACCAATAGCTTAATTTCTATAGCTGTTTTGTTTTTAAAATATTACATAACTTTATTTTTGTCTCCCAGGACCCTTTAAACTGTATTCAGTGGAGATAATCCTCCTTTGCCTCTGGATGAAAACCTTATTGCAAAGCATTATTGCTGATTTCCTGGGTAACAGGTAAACTCTGGTTACTTTAAGCGAATGCAGCAGCAAATGCGGTAATAAAAATGTCCAGTCCAAGGTATCAAAATGCCAGAGTTAACTTAGTATTTTATCTTCTCTCCTTCCTGCAAGGGAAAGGATCATGGCACTTCTCTGCAATTTCACCTGAGGGACTGCCACCCCTGCCAACTTCAAGCTGCTGTTTCACTCCTGGCCAGGGACAAGCAGGAGGGAATGAGGATAGGTCAGTTCCTCCTTGGTTGGGTGGTGTCCCACACTCTGGGCCTGCCAGGTGGTGAAAGCTGCATCCCCAGATGGTACCCAGCGATTGATGAAGGTGACTTTCTCCAGCGATGCTCACGTAGACTTCAGAGTTTTCATACTACATCCCACTGCCCTCAGGCCAAATAAATATTTATCCCAAGAGGCCACTCCTCAACACACTTTCTAGGGATGTTCCTTCATCCCTCCAGGTGGCCCTGCTGAACAGATGACTCCATGCCTGATCTGTATCCCATGTGGGAAGACCCACAGAAAACACTCAGGCCTTCCTTCCCTTACAAATGCTGGGAGTACAAGCCAATTCCAGCACAACATATGCAGTAACCAACCATACTAGTTTGCCCAAGACTGTCCTGGTTTTACTACTGAAAGTCCCACATCACAGGCAACAACTCAGTCTTAGGCAAACCACTTTCTTGGCTGCACCTCCTACTCTCACTTGCAATTGCCACAATCTACTCATAGATTGTGTCACAACCACAAGGCTTGCCTTTCAAAGCTTGGAGAGGAAACTCTTGACGTCCCTCTCATTTGGCTTAGGAATAGAAGGCAGCATCTCCCAACCTTCACCCAAAGCGGCACATCTCGCACACATCCAAAGAGAGGCCACCATGAGTCTAGGGAGCTTCTTGATTTATCACATTACTCTAGGAGGTAAATTGATGTGTTGAAAGTATCTTCCTGGGAACTTGTTTATTTCTAGTTAAGTGCAGTTAAGTAGAAAGTTTTCATCTTCTTTTATTTCTGTGACACAGATTCAGTCTTTTGCATTCAGTAAGACGCAAGCAACATACACTTCCCTGCCTCACTCTTGATCCCTTCCTGGAAAAGCCTCCTGGTATCTAGAGTGGCACTTCCTACTTTCCAGTTATCTATCAATGGAAATGCACAAGTCTTGAGGCTCAATTGTGGATCACTAAGTCTCGCTCCAAAGAGCCTCCTCACTATCTAGAGTGGCACTTCCTACTTTCCAGTTATCTATCAATGGAAATGCACAAGTCTTGAGGATCAATTGTGGATCACTAAGTCTCGCTCCAAAGAGCCTCCTCAAACAACACAGAAATACTCAGCAGACCTCATGGGGTCATCACTGTGCCACACTAACTAGAATGACAGGGGCTGGTGACTGGACTTGTGCTGAGATGAAACATGGGCCCAGAACACAACAGGGAGAGAAACTACTTATGCATAACAATTTGGTGCCACCATCCAGAGTTTTATAAATAATTTCTCCTCCATAGATCAAGAACTCCCAGCCCTTCCCATTTCATATCATTACTCAGTTGTGTTGAAGTTAAAAAAAAAAAAAAAGAAAGAAAAGAAAAGCCTCCTTCAGCCACTCTTTTTCCAGTGCAGCTGATAAAATAGCTCTGTTATTATTGTAGTGACATTTGGGTTTCGAACCGGCCATCCCTATATGGGATCCGAACCCGGGGCCTTGGTGTTATCAGCACCGCACTCTCCCGAGTGAGCCACGGGCCGGCCCAAAGACAGAACTATTTCTTGCAGCCATTTTCATCCTAGAGATGTGAGATTCTTTGCCATTCATGCCCAGATTTACACTAGAGTCTCAATTTGAAACTTCCCTGCAGCGACTCAAATCCCCAAAGTGCAGCATTCCAGACGTCCATCCCCCTATGAAATTCTTCGACTTCTATTCTGGGCTCATAGCCAAATTCCCACATTTCATGACTTTGTCCCTTCAACCCTAAACATCTGTTCCTGCTTTTGGATTTTTTTTTTCTAATGAGCTGATTGCTCAAATCCTGTCAATCAGAAGCAACTCTTCCTGATTCTTCCCAAGCTCTGTTTGCCTCTGCAAAGAAAAACCTCCGACTTGTTTTCTAACTACCTACTTCAGCATCATTATCAAGGGCTCCCTCTGGCATCTCCAACACTATCACCCCCTCCCTCAGGAAGCCACTACTCCAGACATCTCATTTAGGTGCACAGCTCCTCCTAGGCAGCACTAACAGAGAAAACAAAATATTAGCAATTAAGATACGCCTCAGTTCTTCAGGTTGCAGCCAGATAAGAATAATCTCAATTTCACCTGTGAGTTTATGAGGGGAGAAATATGCAAAAGAGATAGTGCCAGAGTTCATATGCCTAGTGGGCAGTATGATGAATCATTTTCCTCCAGTCACCAACCAGTCCCTCTTATCCACGCTTTCACTTTCCAAAATTTCACTATATTTTGAGAGAGAAACCACATTCACTTAACTTTTATTACAGTATATTATTATAATTGTTGTATCTTATTAATAGTTATTGTTCATCTCTTACTGTGCCTAATTTGTAAATTTAACTTTATCATATGTATGTATGTATAGAAAAAAACACAGTATACATAGGGTTCGGTACTATCCGTGGTTTCAAGCATCCACTGGGGTTCTTGGAAAGTATCCCCTGCAGGTCAGGGAGGACGACCGTACTCACTTTGCTCTATAGCAACCTGAAGCTCTAGTAATTTGAAGTTACATTAGCATGGGTATGGTTCTTTTTAGACTAACTTTCCACTTATTTAATTTTTTAAAATATATTCTAGTAAAAATCATAAGGGAAGATTAGGCTGCAACTACTCTGCATTTTCTTAATAAGGGTTTTTTTTTTTTTTCTTGAACATTTCATTGCACCTCTGGAAAATTTCATCTCATAGTACTTTGTTTTCACAAGTCCAGAAAGGCAGAAATTAACACATAAAAGGTGGCAGCAACTCTGCCCACATGACAGAAATGGAAATACACCAAGCACATGCTCACTGCCAGTCACTTCACCTACAGACAGGATTAACATGCTCTCAGAAACTGAACATGTTTCAAGAGGGGGAAATATACTTTGTTACTCCTTTGAATGTCTTTTCCCATCTTTCTACCCAGTCTTTCTTTCAAGAGAACTGGGGAAAATTTATCTCTGAGGTATGTGCATGTTTGCTAATTTGAGGTCCTGTCTTATACTGAAAAGTGGCAGGAGCAGCCAGGGTTAATTTGAATCGGTCTTCTGAAGACCTATTTGCTCCCTGCTTTTGGCTTTAGAAAGGCACTACTTTCCTTTAGTGGATGGATTATGTGTTAAATGACCTATAGCAGATCGTTTAATAACATCAGCTTCACCTGAAGAATTCTGCATGGATTGAAAAAGTCATCCTAGAGGCATCTGTTCTCCTGTTTCCTTTAGGTCTGCTCTAGCCAAGAGCTAACAGTTTCCTGAAAACTCCAAAGTCATTCCTCAGCCAATCAAAAAGTCACTTTGATTGGAATGAACACTGTTTAAAAATAAAAACACAATACTTTTCCCTTAGAAGAAATCTGTAATTTACATTTTTTTTCTAGATTGGATTCTCCCCTTCATGTCTACATGCTCTGAAAATGATCCTCCCATTACCCTTCTCGCTCCCCAAATATGTGCCCTAAAGAACCTCTACCCAAAGGTACTTCCAAACCGTGGCATGGAATTGCTTAAACCATGAAAGACATACATGGTTTAAGGGCATAAATTGGTGAGGATGTGTGACTTGGAGAACTTCCTCTGGCACCCACAAATATCCACCCATTAAGATGGTTGAGTTTATTTTTACTATTAACCCTAATAATTATCAGTATTAATTGTTTTGTGAAATTAAGAAAAATAAGTTGTGTTTAGCAGTTATCTCATGATTTAGTAGCAAAATCTCTTTTAAACATTCAGTTTAACTCCACTTTCATTATTCTAGGAGCCACAGAACAAGCAGCCTAGAATCAGTGCATATCTGACCACAATCAATAGGTTGGCAGAATCAACTTTCACCTCAATATTAATCAAATGGGAAATGACATTGTGTGTAACATGTCATCCTAAACCAAGAGGGAGTCTTGCATTGGATATAATCCATCCATCGGACAGCCTCAAGTCTCCATCAGCAAAGATCAAGATGGACAATCTCTGAAGAAATCTTATCCCCAACCCTTGCAGCCTGGCCACCATTAACTTCCTGGAGTCATCAAGGCAGTCATAACATGCCAGTCCCCAAGAGAAGCCCAGAATACCTTGGCCATCCCTTATGCTCAAGACTATTCACCATTCGGCTTTTTTCTACCCTGTAGTCGCCTCAAACTTCCTACATCTTCTCCTGTTTGCTTTTAAGTCTGTTGTAATTGTGCCTTTGTTCCTACAACTTCACAAAAATTGCACTTATTAATGTCACCTATGTGTTCTATCACATTTTTCAAAGCTTTGAGGATCATCCTTGCTACTTGTGTGACTTGAGGAACACTGAAGGAATCCATTGCCCATCTTGATAAATTGAAAATTACCTCTTTTGGGGCCGGCCCGGTGGCGCACTGG
>NW_007726888.1:178528-181280 GCF_000696425.1 Galeopterus variegatus
AAAGAAAATTACCTCTTTTGAACCTCCCCTCTTACTATAATGCAAGATATTTCTATAATCGCAATTTCCTGCACAGATTGCACAGATTATTAGATATATAGGTCAATGATTACCATTCTGAAAAACAGAAAAATGAATTTATTCCGTTCAGTGCCTGTTGGTGCGAATGTATGATGAAAGGATTGGTGGGGCACAAGGGTCAGCCTACAGGTTGGCATGTAAACTGCTTTCTGCCATATGGGGCAGTCTTCAAAAAGGCAACATTAATTTGTTTGAACAGATTTGTGTCATTGTCCCTCTTAGGAAAAGGGGCCAGAAAAAAAAAAAAAAAAACACTTCTGTTCAAAAATATTCCCCTCCCTTAGCCAGGCTTATAATTAACTAAACTGCTACCCATTCATCTTTAAGGGTCAAAACATTGCTATCCAAAAAGGTATCTGTTACCCAGCAAATGCACTGACGGATTACTTAAGGTGAATAATAAGCATTTGCTACCTGTTAACACATTATCACAGAGTGGGGTCCAGAGGAAGGAAAAACAGTTTGGGAGATGTGAGAACCCAAATGACATGCAGCCACGGTGTGGTTGTTGGGGGGGAGGTAGGGCGGGGGCAGATTGTCACTTGGAGAGAGGGCGTGGCTGGCCATCATATATCTGACGGGTGACACCATGAAGGAATGAGAAGGAGAAATGTTGACAAAAGTAATAGAAGACTACCCAAGGCCCTCGGCTTTCTTCAAACATTTGCCCAAGAATAATTCTGCTTTTAAGATGTTTGACCTTCCATTTTTGCCTCTCAAGGCTGTTCTATGTTTATGCTCCAAGATGATTAAGTTCTGATTGAAGCTACATCTCTCAGAACCTTTGTAATGCCTTTTTTGAAGAAAATAAAGTGACAGTAAAGCAGATTGTGTTTGTAGACTCAAACTGGCTTCCAATCATTCTTCTCTCTCTGTTTGTTTGTTTTGACATTGGTCAGTACAGGGATCGAACCCAGGAACTTGGTGTTATCACACGATGCTCTAACCAACTGAGTGAACCAGCCAGCCCCTTTTTTCCCATTTAAACAATTCTTCTATAAGTTTTGAATGTGTCCTCCCCCCTCTCTTTTGGTTTTTGAGTCTAACTTGCATTTATTTTTCTCAAATATCATTTTTTCACATTCTGATGAAAATTCTCCACCTTCACCTTATTCTTCTAATAATTTTTCAGTTATTTGTATATTTTTTTCTTTTTTCCAAATTACCTGTACTGGGTAAGCAAGTCATTTTTATAAAGCCAGTGCATTCTCAATTGCTGGCATGTTGACTATTCTCGTTTCAGATGGTAATAGTGGTGATTCCTAAAAAATTGGGTGGAGGTATTGCAGCCACCCCTGGAACCAGGACAGAGATTATCCCTAAAGGATTGCAGTTCCACCCTGAACCCCACTTGAAGAGTTAGATCTGGGATCTTAGAATATTAAAGCCAAAGGGAAATTTAGAAGTTGCTGTCACAGACCAACCGCCTCATTATGCAGACAAGGAGATGGATGCCCAGAGAGATGGAGAAACTTTTCTAGAGTTTTAAAGCTAAACTCTTGCAAAAGTTGTTACCAGGGAATTTTCTTAGGTAAGAGACCTCAGAAGCAGTGTCTGAGACAAGAATTCATGTAAAACTAATAGAGTAAAGAAATATTTCTAGGAGAAGCTGCTGAGGTCAGTAACTAAGGTCTGGATGGTAAAAGGGGAAGAAGAATCACATTTCCCAGGCCTTTCTGGCTCTCTGGATATGTTCAGGCAAACCTGCTCCAGGAGCCCACAGTCACTCTGCGGAAGGCAGTCTGAAGATGTAGGCCAGGAGAAACAAGACCACACAGGAGCTGGGGAAAGGTGTGCACAGAAGGAAAAGGGACCCACAGGGCTGTGAGCAGAGCATCAATAGTATCTGCTCTAGAAATTCTGTCTCTAACTCCCCAAGAGTCATCCTATAGCAATGGGATGGGAGAAGGATATTTTTCCTCTTTGTGCCTTCATAGGACTTTTGCAATTATCTTATAGTATTTTACTTTTAAAATAGCGTACGCAAATTTCACCTTGATCATATTACTTTCCTGGTGGCTCTTTCTTGGTTAGAGATTCAAGTCTCTACTACTTAGCCTGACATTCAAGGCCTTAGAAAATATTATCCTAAATTCCATTTAAAGCCTCCATTGCTCACTCAGAAAAAAGACTGTACTTGAGGCACATGGTCGGCCATTCCTCTTACATATGACACTTCTCTACCTCCATTCTTTTCTCATGCCAACCAGCCTCCCAGCATTGCCCCATCAGCAAATCTTCATCAATGTAAATCACTCTTTCAGAATCTTACTCAGACTGTGTTTTGCATGATCCTTTCTGACTATACTTGCTGGAAGTAACATCTCTTTCCCTGGAGTTCTCATCACCAGTTTTGTCTGAACTATGCATTTGGCAACATTATTCTGTGAAATCTTTTCTATTGTGCTCTTTAACTATTTTTTTAATAAATATATTTTTTTTTATTTTGTCAATATACAATGTGGTTGATTATTGTGGCCAATTACCGAAACCTTCCTCCCGCCTCCCTCCCCGCAACAATGTCCTTTCTGTTTACTTGTCATATCAATTTCAAGGAATTGTAATTGTTATGTCTTCTTCCCTCTACCCCTCTCTCGCAGGTTTTCTGTGTATTTATTTATTTATTTTTAGCTCCCACAGATAAATGAGAACATGTGATATTTCTCTTTCT
>NW_007726888.1:182111-183204 GCF_000696425.1 Galeopterus variegatus
TTTCCATATCCACTTCTCTGATGATGGACATTTGGGCTGGTTCCAACTCTTGGCTATTGTAAAGAGTGCTGCAATGAAAACTGGGGAACAGATATACCTTGATGATTTCCATTCCTCTGGGTATATTCCCAGCAGTGGGATAGCTGGGTCATATGGCAGATCTATCTGCAATTGTTTGAGGAACCTCCATACGATTTTCCATAGAGGCTGCACCATTTTGCAATCCCACCAGGAATGTATGATAGTTCCTTTTTCTCCGCAACCTCGCCAGCATTTATCATTCACAGTCTTATGGATATTAGCCATCCTAACTGGGGTCAAATTGTGTCTCAGTGTGGTTTTGATTTGCATTTCCTGAATGCTGAGTGATGTTGAGCATTTTTTCATATGTCTGTTGGCCATTCGTATATCTTCCTTTGAGAAATGTCTATTTAGCTCTTTTGCCCACTTTTTAATTGGGTTGCTTGTTTTTTTCTTGTAAAGTTGTTGCAGTTCCTTGTATATTCTGGATATTGATCCTTTGTCAGATGTATATTTTGCAAATATTTACTCCCACTCTGTTGGTTGTTTTTTAACTCTGTTAATTGTTTCTTTTGCCATGCAGAAGCTTTTTAGTTTGATATAAGCCCATTTGTTTATTTTTCCTTTAGTTGCCCGTGCTTTTGGGGTCACATTCATGAAGTCTGTGCCCAGTCCTACTTCCTGAAGTGTTTCTCCTATGTTTTCTTTTAGAAGTTTTACTGTTTCAGGGTGTATATTTAATTCTTTAATCCATTTTGAGTTGACTTTAGTATATGGTGAAAGGCATGGGTCTAGTTTCATTCTCCTGCATATGGATATCCAGTTATCCCAGCCCAATTTGCTGAAGAGGCAGTCTCTTTCCCAGTGTATAAGCTTGGTGCCTTTGTCAAAGATCAGATGGCTGTAGGTGTATGGGTTGATTTCTGGATTCTCTATTCTATTCCACTGATCAGTGTGTCTGGTTTTATGCCAGTACCATGCTGTTTTGGTTATTATAGTTTTGTAGTATAGTTTAAAGTCAGGTAGTGTTATGCCTCCAGCTTTTTTTTTTTTTTTTTTTTTTTTTTTTTTT
>NW_007726888.1:184027-195168 GCF_000696425.1 Galeopterus variegatus
TTGGTGGCTATTGTAAATGGGCAGGCTTTCTTGATTTTCTGCATGTTCACTATTTCAGAATAGAAATGCTACTGAGTTTTGTGTGTTGATTTTGTATCCTGCTACTGTGCTGAACTCATTTATCACCTCCTAGAGTTTTTTTGTAGATACTTTTGGCTGTTCGATATATAGGATCATGTCATCTGCAAACAGAGACAGTTTGACTTCATCTTTTCCAATCTGGATGCCTTTTATTTCCTTCTCTTCTCTGATTGCTCTGGCTAGTACTTCCAACACTATGTTGAATAGGAGTGGTGAGAGTGGGCATCCTTGTCTGGTTCCTGTTCTTAAAGGAAAAGCTTTCAGCTTTTCCCCATTCAGGATGATATTGGTGGTGGGTTTATCATATATGGCTTTAATTATGTTGAGATAATTTCCATCTATACCTAACTTATAGAGCGTCTTTGTCATGAATGAATGTTGAATTTTTTAAAGACAATTTATCATACATACATGTGGGATACAACATTGATTTTCAGTAGTTGTGTACAATGTGTGATGGTCAGATCAGGATAGTTAGCTTATTCATCATTACAACACACAATCATTCTTTGTTTCCAATGACTCTATTTTTTTAGAGTAGTTTTATGTTTACAGAAAAATTAAGCAGAAAGTACAAGAGAGTTCCCATATATTCCCTCTCTTCCCTGCCCTCAGTTTCTCTTATGACTAACATCTTGTATTAGTGTGGTACATTTGTTACAACTGATAAACCAATACTGATACCTGACTATTAACTAAAGCTCATAGCTTATACTAAATTTCACTCTTTGTGCTGTCCCATTCTATGGGTTTTGACAAATGCATAATGTGATGTATTCACCATTACATTTTCATACAGAATGTAATAGTTCCTTCCAGTATTTTAATAATAAATTCTGAGTGCAGTGAAATAAAAATTCTCATGCACTACAGTAGTAATGTAAATATATATTCATATATATGTACATATATATAAAATCTGGAAAACAATTAGCAATAGGTACCAGAGCCTCAAAAGTAATTCTATCCTTTGATACAGTCATTGACTTCTAGGAATCTATTCCAGTGAAATGATGTGGTCTCCAATTTATGACCAGGAATGTTGGCAATGGAAGAAAATAGGTAGCTTTATTTGTAAGTGTGGAAAATTAGAAAATAACTAGTGCCCAACAAAAAAGGAAAAGTTAAGTGAGTTATATCACATTATACAATATGTTATTATACAGAGCTTTGTAGTGACACTAGAAAATGTTCATGTTAAATGAAAACCAGTAGGACACAAAACTACCTATAAAATATGAGGCTAACTTTTTAACTATTCACAAACTACATGTAACCGAAAGAAATGACTAGAAGAAGACATGTAGAAGGGCTAGTTCTCTGACAAGGAGGAGTAGGATGATTAAATCTAATCCTCACCTTCTTTTCAGTGCTCTATATATTTCCAAATATTCTACAGTGAGACAACATTTTCTTTAAACCATTAAAAATAAACCAAAAGTTACCATTTAAAAATGAAGGTAATCTTTTAATAAATTAAACTCATTTTTTTCTCCTAGTCCCTAGTTTGAAAATGCTTAAATATTTCCTAATGGATTGCAATTGGGACTTAACATGCTCCTGATTTCTGGAAGCTGTATTTTTAACATGTGATGGGGTAGGAGGGAATGGAAGCTTGTCAAAAATACCTCATTAAGTTCACAGCTGTGAAATTTCCCAGTTGTCAAGGTCCCTCCCAGCCCACTCAAGGTGTGGTTCTCCTCAAATAGCAGAGATTTTAGTCAGAAAACCCAATGGACATGTTTGTTTCCACATCCATTTAACCAGTCTAAATTTTGAAAAAACTGGGGAATTTTGGAGAAAGAAAAAAAATGATAAGATTTCTCCATTGGTAGGATAATATTTTCCTCTTATAACAAAACTCCCATGAAAATATGCATCTACCAGATGTCACATTTTGTTAAAGGATCTTCTTAAGAAAAAAAGATTTAGAAAATGGTGCATACTAATCTTTCCATCTTCAGGGACAATTTCCCAAGAACTAGGGAGAGCCAGGATGGTCCAGTGAGAACCAAGAACAAAAGTAAATAACAAGCATTACTTTGTGTAAGAAGCATGTCAGCACTAGAAACCACACAGCAACTTCCTTCTTCCTTGCAAGTTTCCACACTTGTCATGTGTTCACAGTGCCACCCCTGTATATCCTTGCCACTACCCCGAGCATTACTTTGTGTAAGAAGCATGTCAGCACTAGAAACCACACAGCAACTTCCTTCTTCCTCGCAAGTTTCCACACTTGTCATGTGTTCACAGTGCCACCCCTGTATATCCTTGCCACTACCCCAATGAGTAACCCCACAAACCCACCTCCTCAATTCCTATCTCCTCACAACTGGTCAGGCAAATAGTCTCCAGCTGGCTACCTGCAGCCTTCCAAGTGCCTGCTGTAGTGTGGTCTGCCTAACCAGGAATTCACAGGAAAACCTTTGACTTCAGCCATATCTTCATTTATATCCAAGGTCTTGACTGAGTCTTTTCCAGACCATTTCTAGGTTTTTGGCCTCCTTTTGTTATTTACATGCCAATTAATTCACACAGCTAAAAGCAAGACAAGAGCCTCAAATTAAATGTCATCATCCCATTAGTTTCATTTTATTTTATTTTGTTAAACTGCTTTTAAGAACTGTCTGTGTTTTATATTCCAGAGATTCCTGGCTTTGGCCGAGGCAAAGTTCCAATAAACACATGGACTTGGTTACCAGCCTGGGAACAAGATGGAGATATTTGCTCTCAACTTTAGCCCTGGCTTTCGTTCTGCCCTGGAGTCTGTTCATACAGAGTCTGGAGAATTTGTGTAGTTTGGCTGACAATTTTGCCTTTCATAAAAAGCTGAGATGATTGTTTCCATGTATAGTATTACAACTCTAAGGACAAAACGCAGTTTTCTAAAACTTCATTTTTCTCATTTTCTAACATACTCTTGAATTAAACCATCATAGTTTATCAATCAGAATTTCTCTGCCTACTTAAGTACAATTGTAATTCTATATTGCGACACTAACAGAACCTAAAACCATGGCGTAGTCTCATTGGAACAAAAGAAGCTTTCCTCATTGTGTGAATTTTACCTCAATAATAAGCCTCTGTGCACCAAATTGATTAGATTTCTTGTAAAAGAATAGCTGCCGTTGCAAATCCAAAATAATAGATGGTTGACATGTGACACTAATAGTAGCCAATAAAATAGCTACAGGAAAATTTTCCCAAATGCTTTGTAAATTGATTATCTATAATGCCTTATGATAAATTGACCCATAATGTCATCTGATGGCTATTTATTTAGGCAGAAATTCAGCCTNATCATAGTTTATCAATCAGAATTTCTCTGCCTACTTAAGTACAATTGTAATTCTATATTGCGACACTAACAGAACCTAAAACCATGGCGTAGTCTCATTGGAACAAAAGAAGCTTTCCTCATTGTGTGAATTTTACCTCAATAATAAGCCTCTGTGCACCAAATTGATTAGATTTCTTGTAAAAGAATAGCTGCCATTGCAAATCCAAAATAATAGATGGTTGACATGTGACACTAATAGTAGCCAATAAAATAGCTACAGGAAAATCTTCCCAAATGCTTTGTAAATTGATTATCTATAATGCCTTATGATAAATTGACCCATAATGTCATCTGATGGCTATTTATTTAGGCAGAAATTCAGCCTGGGGAATTTGAGAAACGAAATCCCAGCACTGTAATGATGGTGGGTAATTCATTTCACAGTCTTCTAGAATGGCCGATACAATGGTTTAGTAAGCTTTGTCTTTGCCCATATGCCCTAAAACAGACTTTTACTAACATTAGTTTGGTCAAGAGACAAAACTATTCTGAGTAGCAATTTGATAGGTCTCTAGAAGCACCTCAAACTGAAGTTGTCCCCACCCCCCACCACCAAATAATCAGCTTCCTGACTTCCCTATTTCATCAACAGAATTAGCATTAGCCCAGGCTTCCAGGGTCAAAATGAGTTGTCTTCAAGTTCTCCTTTTCAGTTAGTTTGCAATTCAATTACCACCAAAACCAGTTCATTCTTTCCTCAGATTATCTCTTTCATGCGTCCTTTTCTTTGCACCCCCACAACCCAAAGACAATCTTGCTTATTATTCCTCATTCTCAGCACTGTAGTCCTCCTTCATGTGGCCTCTCTACCTCTAGCTTTCCTCTCCCTCTACCTTATAAGTCCTACATGAATCTTCTGTAAGTTCTGTGTTTGAGGGGTCACTCCCCTGTTCGTATTGCTTCGATCAGTCTCTGTAGCCAAGAACAGCAATTTTCCAGTTATTTCCACTCTGACATATGTATGTGGCATTCAAGCTGCAGCACTAATAAGATGTGTGTCTGGCTCCAACACTCTGCTCTTTATATACTCTCTTCTCCCTGTGCCTCCAACCAGAATTGTGCATTCCTGTTTTATTTTACTCACACGGAACCCAACACCCATTGCTGTATGCTGACAATATTTATTTTTGCATTGTAGTAGATTTAGAAGACAACCTTCAGCGATTCCCACTTTCTGATATTCATGACCTTGTGTCATCCCTTTCCGTTGAGTGTGGGCTAGACCTAGTGACTTGCATCTAAGGAATAGAATACAGCAAGCATGATGGGATGTCATTTCGTGATTTGGTTATAAAAGACTGTGACTTCCATCTTACTAGCGGACTCTCTATTGCCTGCCCACCTCTGTATACTTTGATGAAGTTAACACACCATGTTGAAGAGGCCCACGTGGCAAGGAACTGAGAGCAGCCTGAGACTAAATACCAGCAAGGAACTGAAGCCTTCAATCCAACAGCCCTTTGAGAAACTGAATTCTACCAACACTCATGTGAGTGAGCTTGGAAGTAAATCCTTGCTAATCAGGCCTTCAGATGAGACCACAGCTTTGGCCAATACCTTGATTTTAGCCTGTGAGAGACCCTGAAGCACAGGACTCAGCTAAACCATACCTGGACTCCTGACCCACAGAAACTGTGAGTTAACTGTTTTTCAGCTGCTAAATTTTGGGGTAATTTGTGGCACCGAAATAAGTAAAATACACATATCTTACCTCACCTGCTTAACTAGCCTCCCAAAGGCAGAAACCCTGAATGGTAAAATTAAGTATAAGCATAATGCACAATGTAAATGCTAACACACAGCAAATGTTAATTAGCGAGTGATTAAATAAATGACTTTACTGAGCCAATTTTCCTAATTGTTACAGACATTAAATATCATCTAACTTTCTCTAAGTGAATGAATTGCATACAAAGTTTATACATACAAAGTTGAATATCAGACTATATGTTTTGGTTTTTGCCTATTTCCTCACTCATTTACAGTTTGTTTTTAGTAGAAACATGTTCGTGTCATCTTAGCTTCTACTTACCTAAAGGAATGCATAATTCACAGACTGATAAATAATAACGACTTGGATTTGTTTTTGAATGATGATATCAAACAAATATGTTTTTCCATAATAAAAATGTGCTTAAATTATAAAAGGAATAGGAATGTCATCTATGTCACTTAGGATGCTTTGAGCTGCAAATAACAGAAAAATGGAACTCATGTAATTCACAGAGAAGATGTACTTATTTTATATATTAACAAGTCTGTTGGCTTCAGGATTGAAAATTGAAGTAGGTCATTAAGGACCCAATATTTTCCCATATTCCAACTCTGCTCTTCTCAGACTAGCTCCCTCATGGTTGCAAGATGGTTGCCACTATTCCAGTGATCACATCCAAACACAAGAAAACAGGAAGAAAAGTATCTCTTCATTTTTTTAACAGAACAGAAATCTTTCCCAGCAGCACCCAACAAACTTCCCTTTGCATTTCAATGGCCAAAATTGGATCATGTAACGTGATAAATTAAACTATGATAAGGGGACTAGGATAACCATGACTGCTGGGGAGGGCTGGATCCCTGAATAAAATTGGGATTTTACCAATTCATCGTCAGCAAAGATGAAGGGGAATGTCTATTTACATCCACGAAAGATAACATAAAGTAGTACATAATTACACAAAAATGTGCTTATGATGATGATTCAGCAGAAAGAGCAACTATTGTCACCTGGAATGATTTGGTACTATGAGAAGAGCTTACAAATCAGAACAAAAACCACTATCCATCTACAAAAGTTGTCTACTTTTCTTACTAAACCTTGCAACTGTAATGGTATCATTGGTTCTTTTTATCAGCCATTCAGTTCTTATTTATGAGAAAATATTATGGTCTTAAAATTAATTTTTTAAAAACATTATATGCATGGATTTACAAAAATTTACAAAGTTTTAATCAGTTTCAAAACATTTTTTTCCTAGAAAGCCTCGGTGACAGAAGAATTACTTTCCCTTTGATTTGGTATGCTCTTAATTGCCCAGGGTTGTAGTGGTTAAAACAAAAGAATAAAATAGGCCCCCAGAGATCTATGTTGCAGCTGAAAGGCTCTGGGAGAGGAAGTACAGTCTGAAATCAGATAAGTAGCCGAGTTCATTAACTTGTCTAGTTGCCACAGTTAGAAGTAGATGATCATGGTTGTCAAGGACGTGGGATTTGGAATAAAACCTAGATTTTAATCTCAGCCACACATCTTATTTAGGATGCATGGTTTAATCTCTGTGAGACAAAATTTCTCCATCTTTCAAATGGGGATCATCCAACTTACCTCATGGCGTTATTATGAAAGTTAAATGAAATAATGTCTGTGAAACACTTAACACAGCAGTAAACACTCAGTCACTGTTAGCTGTCATAATTGTATAAGCTGTTCTAGGAAACATTTCCCAACCACATCCCATAAACTGGTCTCCTCCAACTGTCTCCAGGATTGTGCTGTAGGATGAGGTTGAGCTAAGCTCCTCCCATGTGGAGGTGTGGGACTGATGCAAACGTTCCAGGAGAAGCATCGCCCCACCTCACACTGAACTCCAACAGGCCACATCCCTCTCCTGCAGGCCAGGAAGCAGAGGCAGGAAGAAATCCAGACTCCCTGTTAAACACACATTGTTATTAAACAGATTGCTCACATGTTTGCCTCTTCATCCCTCTCCAGAGATCTCAGACCTCTTTTTTCCTTACTGACTGACAGCCTGCACATTGAGGTTCACCCTTCCAGATGAGGCTCTTTATTTTCCAAAGGCTTCCATTCACTGGCCTTGGATGCAAGAAATGCAGATATGCATTTGCCCATCCCTGTCCTCCTTCTGAGTCTGGCATAGCTGAAAACATCTATATGCTTCATTCTGTGATTTCTTGAGCTAAGTCAGTAGTATCCATTGAACCCTGAATAAGGCAAAGAGACAAAAGATTTGAAAAGCATTTATTTCTTTAGTGATTATTCAGATTTACAATTGGGTTTTTGTAAGTGATAGATGTGCCCTGGTGAATCACCTTCACTGCACTTTAAAGGAATCTAAATCTATTCATGGCCCCTTCTTGATTGCAAATTCAACCAGTTAAATTGTTTATACCCATCACAGTCATGGGGTTCTGATCTTAGAGACCTACCTAAGTAGAAGGCTATAAAGCTTCAGGTTATGTACGTGACATAATCTCCAGATTGGATACAAGGGGACAACATTTTCTAGTATGCTTTTCCCATTAGTGTTCTACTCCTCAATTTTTTTGTTCCAACAACCATTTGTTTTAATTATCTACTAATAAAGCAATATTAGTATATTTGGGTGTGAAAGATTCATTGCCATCCATTTTCTAAAGTGAAAAGTAATTTTAATTGTAAATACAGAAGGTAAAATCAGCATTTTGAGATTCTATTACTTCAATAATTATCTTCTTTGCCCTGTCATATTAGATTAAAAGACTTAAGCTTTTTTAGGCATCATGCACTGAATTAGTAAAGTAACACATTTGAAAAGAATCAAAATTAAAATATTAATTATCATATGAAAATTTCTTTGAGAACCTTTTCATGCAGAGTATAATGAACAATTGAAAGTGAGTGGTATGAGTGGGATGTGAGGTTAACATGGAAATACACACCAATATTAGTTATCCTAACTAGATAAGTAAGACTGTACAACAAGATTTTTTGAAAACATGACAAGTATGTTAAGAGATCGAATTAAACCCAGATTATTGGCATCCTGTACACACATGGTATCATTCAAATATGAATAAAACAGATATTTAAGATAGGTTGATGCAGACTTTGAATAATTGCCCTGCTGGAAGGCGAACCAAGCTTCTAAGGGCGAAGGCATGATTTTCCCTGGTGGTAAAAATCCTTCTGTCACTCTTCCTGGGAAGGGGTTCATCATAGAATGGGAAATAAGAACCCAATGGGGCTTGGATTGGAATAAGGGAATTCTGTCTCCCTTTCTTTGGGTCTGAGAGTCAGTATGGTTTTGAATGTGAAGGTCTGAAGACACCTGGAGTACTCCTGGTAGGAGAGGCAAATAAAGGTGGAATGCTGGCTTCCACCACACAGATCCAGGCAGGGGGTGGCCAGAGAGGGGGTCTAAATCTGTGTGATTGTCATAAAATTTTCTCTGCCTAGATCTTCCCTTCCCATGTCTTCACAACTTCGGGATTAGGTGGGTGGGGGGTGGGGGGTGGTGGTTTAAGTAAAGTTACAGCCTGACCTGTACTGCCCACAGGCAGAAGAAGGGTTGACCTTACATTTCGGATGGAGCTTTCTAAAAGGAGGACAGTGCTCTCTCCCCAACACACACGCACACATAGAGTGATTGTAGCAGCAGAAATCCCCCTCAGAGAAGCAGCAGCAGAAATGAGGAAGCAAGAAATGTAAGTTAGAGCCAAGTGACTCTAGGCACCCACTGGTGAACTTATATGAGGGCATCCAGTTTAACTGCTATTTTTGACTACGTGATTCCATTTAGTCAAGCTACAATTTAAACTTTCTTTTCTTGTTAAAACTGACCAATTGTTCATTTGAACTTATTATATTAATTGGTCGATTTATGTTTCATGTAGATTCAGGCTATGAAAATCAAGAATTACAAGGGAGAGAACTCCTAACCTTCTTAATGGTCTTCATACTTTTCAAGTCTCTCTCTCCAGGGACAGATTTTTCCCCCTGAGCTTTTAACTCTTTCCACTACCATACTTTTATCATTACTTGAGACAGATTTAAAGAAAATCGGTGAAATGACTATCTTTGAATTCCAGATAAGTCAATGACAAAAAGAGTTCCAAACCTGTATCCAAGAAAACAGTCCTGGTTTGAATCAACTGAAAGGTTAGTATTTCACTCAAATATTTCACATTTATTACCCTATTTTCCCTCTCAACGTAAAATGCATCTGAGATACCAAAATAAAGATATTCAACTTGCTATATTGCCATTTTACCATATCAAACCCCTATTATGGAAATAGTAGTGCTTCCTGCAATTTATAACTAAGCATAGTTTATTTTCATAAAATAAGGTATATATTTCAGTTTGTTTATAAACTTAACTTAAATTAGTTAAAACTTATTACCAACACAAGAGAGCTAGAAGGATGCAATTAAATATCTTACTTGGAATGGTTCTACATATTGCATATATGCTTTATTTCTTGTATCTCCTAGCCTATAAAGGCTAAATAAAAATGAATGGGCAAACATTGAAAACAATGTAAACCAAAGATTTTGGTGACAGACTTTACTAATTCTCTGCAAGTACATAGAGTACTAAGAATGTAGCTTAGTCTTCAAAACATAATTATTTTAACATACACACATAAGATACAGGTTGCAAAATAAAACCAAGTCGACCATTGAAATTTTGATGGGATTAGAAGGTGCAATCCCATTCTGTATGTCAAAAAGCAAATAGAGTCAATTGTTTAGATATTTGATACAAATAAGAGAAATGCCAACTAAGAAGTCATCCACCTTTAAATTGTTCCCTTCTTTCAGGTGTGTATTTTGCCACTTTAATTATTTTATGTTTCCTGTCTAGAAGAAGCAGCTATCAAATGGAAGCCAAGTCTTTATGTTTTATATAGGATCAATTGCATTCCCAGTGCTTAATAAATAATTGCTTAGGAATAATTTGCCAATGAAGGGCACCTGCAGGCTAGAATTCTTCATTGCATTGTAAAGCTTGAAGCAGAGTTCAAATCATTCTAAATCTTAGCGTGGCAGTGTCTGTGTTCCAGTAAGTTTCATTTTCTTAAATCTTAACCTCAGAAGTTAATTCCTTCTTGCTATCCCAGACAATAGTCAGAGTAGACTAAATCGTATAGTACACAAATTGGGCATAAATGCTTTGACATTTCAGAAAGTGAAGGAGAGTTCCTAAGGGATAATTCAAGACTTTCCTTCTTGCATGCCATATGTCTATAACCAGCTTAAATCTTAAAAAGAAATTTTGTTTTGGTGTTAATGATCCCTTACTATGTGTTATATTTGTTGTAAAGTTTATCCCCTTCTATTCTCTGTTTGGAACAACTTGAAATGTTTGTAATGGATTTCATCACTCAACAAATAATTTTGACAGCCAGGGACTGTAGTAAAAGCTGAAAAGACACACCAGACCAGACCCTTGTTCCCATGGAGCTCATATTCTACAGATAGGAAGACAGACAGTAAACATGTAAACAAATAAAGAAGCTAATTTCAGGAGTTGGTATATGCTATGCAGAAAAGAAAAATAAAAAAAAACAAACAAACAAAATAAAGTGCAGTGCAGAGGAGGTTTGGGGGAAATGACTTATGGACTGAAGAGCTATGACCTGAATGATGAAGGAGTTGGCCTGCCAAAGACCAGGAAGGCAAGCAACCCACACAGGAGAGAGCTGATGCAAAGACCTGAAGATAGGAATATGGTGGTGGAGGAAAGATGGAAGGAAAGCCATTGTAGGATGCCTGGAAGGGCAGACGTGGGGGGACGAAACTAGAGGAAGAGATTGGAAAATTTTCATAATTTTCATCGGTTCACAGTGCCACTGAAATCACAATTCCATCAGCATTGTTGTACTGGCGTGGCACCATTCACTGAATGCAGCTGGTTACTGTTAGGAACTAAATTGTGCCCCCCCAAAATTCATATGTTGAAGCTCTAACCCTCAGTGTGACTGTTCGTAGATAGGGCCTTTAT
>NW_007726888.1:195485-197299 GCF_000696425.1 Galeopterus variegatus
CTGGCGTGGCACCATTCACTGAATGCAGCTGGTTACTGTTAGGAACTAAATTGTGCCCCCCCCAAAATTCATATGTTGAAGCCCTAACCCTCAGTGTGACTGTTCATAGATAGGGCCTTTACGGAGGTAACTAAGGTTAAATGAGGTCATGTGGGTAGGCCGTAATCCAACAGGACTGGTGTCCTTGTAAGAAGAGAGAAAGAGAGCAGATATCTCTCTACCCATGCACACAGAGAAAAGGTGATGTAAGGACATAGCAACAGTCATCTGTGTGCAAGCCAGAAAAAGAGGCCTCACCAGCCCTGCTGGTACCTTGGTCTTGGAGTTCCAGCCTCCAGAACAGTGAGAAAGTATCTATGTTTTAAGCCACCCAGCCTGTGGCATTTTGTTATGGCAGCCTGAGCAGACTAATACAGTCAGTTATCATGACACAAACAGATTTTACAAAATAAGGAGAATTTTTTCCCCACATTTATGTCAAATCACACTTGATTCACTTAGAAACAAATGAGTTTAGTGGCAGAAGAGATCTTAGAGATCATCTTCTCAAATCCAGTCATTTTACAATAAGGAAAGTTAAGATTTAAAATGAAAGGATTAAAAGGGCAGGTCACATTATTTTCCTTCATGTCACTACCAAAGATCCATGATGCATTTGTGCTGCTGGTTTGTTACCAGCTTTCTTCTGACCTCTGATGTCACCATTCTCCATGAAAACCAGACAAATAATGAAGCTGGTGAAAAACTAAATGGTTCAATCACCTCTACGATAAAGAAAACAGCCAACCTAAATTTAAAAGAGTATTAACACACTAAAAAATATTTGCATTAAATACAACATATTAAAGTCCTCTTTAATATACAGAAAATACAAATATATAAAACAAATGACAAGACTTCAATTATTAAAGGATAAAAAGGTATCGCAGGTATTTCAAATACAAACAGAAAAAGATATATGGGAAAATACTCTCTGGGATGAATAAATGAAAATTATGATAATTTCAAGGAATTATTTTATGCTGATAGCAACAACAGTTTAGGGCTCCTGTTGTGATTTAGGTTAAGAATGATTTTGGTGAAAATGATCTAAAATAACCCCTTTGTGGAAAACAAAATTCCCACATGTAGGAGAAGCCCTAAGAATGTTTATATCACTTGAATCAGATTACTATTCCTGAGAAGTTCAAGAAAATAAATACAAGAAGAGCATACAGAAGTTCATTGTAGAATTATCTGTTAAAATATAAATCTGTCTATATCCTTAATGTTACAGGAATAGTTAAGGAAATAATTATACATCAAAATATTACATGGTCTCTAAAGATTATAACTTTAAGAAAATTATTAAGAAACTTGGAAACAATATAGCATCGTGGTTGAGAACACAAATATCAAAATCAGATGAGTTAGGTCAAATATTGAATTCTGTCCCTGCCACACACAAAATAGGTGAAATAAATTTTCTCAACTGTAAAATGGAAACAATAGATTAACAGTGAATATTACTTGAACACTCACTGTGTGCAAATAATGTTTGAAACATTACAGTGGCCCTTATTATTCACAGATTCTGTATTTGCAGTCCTCCTACTTGATAGAATTTACTCGTAAGCCCCAAATCAATTCTCCTGATATTTTCAAGGCCATTTGCGGACATGCGCAGAACAGCAAAAATGTGAGGTGTCCAATGTCGGTTCCCAGCTAGGATGAAATTACAAGGTTCTACAGAGGATGGAAATTGTCAGGGCAGTGCAGGGTAGAACGAGAGCTCCAGATCTGGGGCTGTGGGCTGGTGTTTGAATCCCAGCAGT
>NW_007726888.1:197717-216216 GCF_000696425.1 Galeopterus variegatus
ATTGAATTCTGTCCCTGCCACACACAAAATAGGTGAAATAAATTTTCTCAACTGTAAAATGGAAACAATAGATTAACAGTGAATATTACTTGAACACTCACTGTGTGCAAATAATGTTTGAAACATTACAGTGGCCCTTATTATTCACAGATTCTGTATTTGCAGTCCTCCTACTTGAGAGAATTTACTCATAAGCCCCAAATCAATTCTCCTGATATTTTCAAGGCCATTTGCGGACATGTGCAGAACAGCAAAAATGTGAGGTGTCCAATGTCAGTTCCCAGCTAGGATGAAATTACAAGGTTCTACAGAGGATGGAAATTGTCAGGGCAGTGCAGGGTAGAACGAGAGCTCCAGATCTGGGGCTGTGGGCTGGTGTTTGAATCCCAGCAGTGGCACCTGTTAGTGGAGTTCTGAACTTTGTTTTCTCTTTTGTAAAATAAAGAGAATAGAATCTATTAGGATGAGTTGATTTTAACATGTAAGATTATAATCTAAATGAGAGGGTGTGTGTGTGTGTGTGTGTGTGTGTGTGTGTGTGCGTGTGTGCGTGTGTGTGGTGTGTTTAAGTACATATTTCCCCTAACAGCAATGGTTCAATATTCATTAATTTGGTGTTCCAGGCAACTTTACAGAATATAACTACTGTAAAAAATAAGAATCGACTGTATGGCATTGACTCATTTAATCCTCACACAAATCCTCTGAAACAACACTGAGATAAAAACTGGTGGGAACAGCTACCTCCCCAAGGGCTGGGCATGCATGAAGGAAGAGGTGCAGTTACTGGAACCTGCTCAGTTGGAGGAAAGCACTTGTAGTTGGCACTCAGAAGGGGCTGCCACACAGTGGCTGCTGTCTCTGTGGGTACTTGAGGATGGTTTGCAGAATGGCAAAAGAAGCTGGAGACTAGGGTCTTTGTATTTATTTATTTTATTTTATTTCTTATTGAAACCTAATTGATTGTATATATCTGTGGGGTACAGCATTGAATACCAATACCTGTGTGCAATATGTGATCTCCAAATCAGGATAACTAATATATTCGACATTACAAAACATAATCATACTTTGTGACACTGAACCAATTTCTCACTAACCCCCCATCCCCTCCTCTTTTCCACCTCTGGTGGCCTCAATTCCATTCTCTCCTTCTGAAAGTTCAACTAATTACTGTGATTATTGTATCTTTTTTTCTTTCTCTTTTATTTATTTATTTTTTTAGCTCCCACTTATGAGTGAAGACACGTGGTATTTCTCTTTCAATGTCTGGCTTATTTCACTTAACATAATTTTCTCTAAGTTCATCCATGTTGCTGTGAATGGTAGAATTTTGTTCTTTTTTATGGAAGAGTAGTATTCCATTGTGTAAATATACCACATTTCCCTTATCCAGTTGTCTGCCAATGGACATTTAGGTTGGTTCCAACTCTTAGCTATTGAAAATAGAGCTGCAATGAACATGGGAGTGCAGGTATCCCTTCAACACGAGGATTTCTATCCCTTTGGGTATATACCCAGCAGTGGGATTGCTGGATTGTATGGCAGTTCTACCTGTAGTTATTTAAGGAAACTCCGTATCATTTTCCATAATGGTGGCACCAATTTACTATCACACCAACAATATAGGAGGGTTCCCCTTTCTCCTCATCCTCTCCAGCATTTGTTATTCTCTGTCTTTTTGGTAATGGCCAGTCTACCTGGGGTGAGATGACATCTCAGTGTGGTTTTGATTTGCATTCCCCTGATGCTGAATGATGTTGAGCATTTTTTCATGTGTCTGTTGGTCATTTGTATATCTTCCTTTGAGAAATGCCTATTCAGTTCCTTGCCCATCTTTTAATCGGGTTATTTGTTTTTTTACTGTTAAGCTGTTTGAGTTCCTTGTATATTCTGGATATTAATCTCTTGTCAGATTTACAGTTTGCAAATATTTTCTCCCATTGTATAGGTTGTTTTTTCACTCTGTTAATTCTTTAGTTTGCTGTGCAGAAGCTTTTTAGTTTGACATAATCCCATTTTTTTATTTTTTCTTTTATTGCCTGTGCTTTTGGGGTCATATTCATAAAGTCTATGCCCAGTCCAACTTTCTAAAGGAAACTGTAAAACCCCTAAAGGAAAACATAGGAAGGTTTCCCCTATGTTTTCCTTTAGGAGTTTTATAGTTTCAGGTCTCATATTTAAGTCTTTAAACAATTTTGAGTTGACTTGGGTATATGGTGAGAGGTATGGGTCTAGTTTTATTTGTTTACATATGGATGTCCAGTTTTTCCAGTACCATTTATTAAAGAGGCAGGATTTTCCCCAATGTAAGTTCTTGATGCCTTTGTCAAAAATCAGTTGGCTGTACATAAGTGAGTTGATTTCTGGGTTCTCTATTCTGTTCCATTGGTCTGTGTGTCTGTTTTTATGCCAGTACCATGCTGTTTTGGTTACTATAGCTTTGTAGTATAATTTAAAATCAGTATTATGCCTCTGGCTTTATTTATTTTTTTCCCCCTTCAGGATTGCTTTGGCTATTTGTGGTCTCTTGTTGTTCCATATGAATGTTACAATTGTTTTTCCTATTTATGTGAAGAATGTCATTTGTATTTTGATGAGGATTGCATTGACTCTGTAAATCACTTTGGGTAGTATGGACATTTTCACAATGTGTATTCTCTAATCCAAGAACATGAATGTCTTTTGACCTTTTTCNTTTACAGTTTGCAAATATTTTCTCCCATTGTATAGGTTGTTTTTTCACTCTGTTAATTCTTTAGTTTGCTGTGCAGAAGCTTTTTAGTTTGACATAATCCCATTTTTTTATTTTTTCTTTTATTGCCTGTGCTTTTGGGGTCATATTCATAAAGTCTATGCCCAGTCCAACTTTCTAAAGGAAACTGTAAAACTCCTAAAGGAAAACATAGGAAGGTTTCCCCTATGTTTTCCTTTAGGAGTTTTATAGTTTCAGGTCTCATATTTAAGTCTTTAAACAAATTTGAGTTGACTTGGCTATATGGTGAGAGGTATGGGTCTAGTTTTATTTGTTTACATATGGATGTCCAGTTTTTCCAGTACCATTTATTAAAGAGGCAGGATTTTCCCCAATGTAAGTTCTTGATGCCTTTGTCAAAAATCAGTTGGCTGTACATAAGTGAGTTGATTTCTGGGTTCTCTATTCTGTTCCATTGGTCTGTGTGTCTGTTTTTATGCCAGTACCATGCTGTTTTGGTTACTATAGCTTTGTAGTATAATTTAAAATCAGTATTATGCCTCTGGCTTTATTTATTTTTTTCCCCCTTCAGGATTGCTTTGGCTATTTGTGGTCTCTTGTTGTTCCATATGAATGTTACAATTGTTTTTCCTATTTATGTGAAGAATGTCATTTGTATTTTGATGAGGATTGCATTGACTCTGTAAATCACTTTGGGTAGTATGGACATTTTCACAATGTGTATTCTCTAATCCAAGAACATGAATGTCTTTTGATCTTTTTCTGTCCTCTTTAATTTCTTTCAGCAGTGATTTGTAGTTCTCATTGTAGAGATCTTTTACCTCCTTGGTCACACTTATTCTTAGGCTTTTAGTGTTTTGTTTTGTATTTTTTGGGTGACTATTATAAATGGGCTTGCTTTCTTGATTTCTCTTTCTGCTAGTTCATTATTAGAGTGTAAAAATGCTACTGATTTTTGCCTGTTGATTTTATATCCTACAACTTTACTGATATCATTTACCAGAAGCTGGGCTCTTTAACCACAATTGCAGTTAACAGCTGCTGCTGGGGCTACACTGTCATAAACAGGAAAAAATAAGAAATCCCTTCTTCCTGCTTCTTCTCTTCCAACTTCATATTTCCCCTTAGCCTTCCTACTGGCAGAACCTATAAGCAAACTGACAAAGGGGTCTGGGAAATATAATTTGCAGAGTCCCGGCCCCAGAATCACTGGAAAGAGTAAAAAGATAGGCATGAAAGATTATGAGGACATTCATTAGCCTAGAGTCCTCAGATAGCAGAGCCTGCAGCAAAACCTTATGTACTGCTATTTTATTAGGACATTCAATCTGAAAAAAATGGGAGTGACGGAAAAGCAAAATGAGGCAGAAAAAGAGGAAGAGTAAATTACCTGTTATCAAGCTGCTCACCACTTAGTGTCAGGTGCAACTGCCAGAACTACCTTCCAAGAAGCCAAAGAACTCCTGTGTCTCAGGAGAGAGAAGGGAGTACAATTCATCTGCTTGCTCCTGTCCCCTATTGGCCCAGTACTGGTCATATGCATGTAAACTCCTCATTCCACATTGCCCATGCATGGAGACAGAGCAGGCCTTGCAGAGTCTCACTCCTCAAGGGCAATAGAGAAAGCCTCAGACAGGAGGGGAGAGGTGGATGGTACAGACATGAGAAGAGGCACCCTTAGGTTGTGCTCAAGTGAAGTAAGTTGCTTCAGATATGGGTGGGTAGAGCCACACAAATATGGTCTTACTGTGGCTGGGGTAAAACAAGTGGCCAAAGTCTCAGAAGATACTTTAAGCCTAGAGAATTCCATTTGCAGGATAAGAACTATCTGATATAGCAAATGAAAAGGAGTGTGGGTGTACACAGGTGTGTGCACTTTAAATTAGGGTATATTCATCATCGGGTAGGGCAAAGCATTCATAGAATCCACAATTCGTATGGACATTTTTGTCCAGGACAAACTCTAAGCTGAACAGAGCACTGGAATAATTGTTACAAACTAGGGCTGCCACAGACAAACAGGATCTATGATATCTTTAGGTCTAGCTAGGAGAACTACATAAAATTTAAAACTTCTGTTTAGGTGAGACATAGGAAAGGATTTCTTAAATGGGTGTATTTTTTTCTATAAAAATTTTAATTAATTTTAATTTAATAGTAAGTCTAATTTTTAAAAATAGTAGAGAGATAAAATCATGGAAATAATATGCTGTAAGTATAATATTCTGTATTTATTGTTTTTCCTGTTTCTCATATTAAAAACAATACAAATATTTCTTCAAGCTATGGGTATAATTCAGGAACTAGCCTTTCTCTCACCTCTTAGCTCTTATTGTACTGAAGTTCTAGCTGTTTCAGAACCAGCCAAAGAGAAAAATAGCATCTCTGTTCAAGGCGTTTCTTCTGAAAACATTTTCTTTTTTACCTTCAATAATTACAGCTAAGCACAAAAGGTCCCAAGCAGAGAGTCTCACAGTGGAAAAGGCATGTATAATGTTAAGAAAAAAAAATTATTCTGACACTTGATAAACTGGGGGGAAGACTTTGTTCAGGACTATTACAATAGGTGAGTGAGACTGGGCTGAATGCTAAATAGAGCCAGGACAAGTAGGGATTTATAGCCAAGGAGCAGAGTGAGGGGGTCAGTAGATGGAAAATTACTAAGAGGAGACAACAAAGATTGGGAAGTTTTTGCTAAACTGACTTACCAGGATTCTTGCTGAGGGCAGGCCAGAGTGATCAGATGTCAAGAGTGGGAGGATTCTCTCTAAATTTGATACTCAGCAGGATTCCTGCTAAAACTGGACTTGACAAGGATGAAGAGAGAAGCCCAAAGTCAAGGCCTAGATGAGAAGAGGGCTCAGATATGCCTGACCAAAGTTTGGTCAAGAAGAGAAGCCTTGTCATTAAGAAGGTAATTAACGCAGGGAAGCAACATGGAAACCCTCTTCCCCATGTACAGCAGGGGGGAAGTCCTAGTATCAGCTTTAATGAAATGGGTGATGCCATTAATACATTTCTGTCATTCCGAATGTGTCTTTTTAAAAGCCACAATTTGCCTGACACATTTTCATGGGCAGGTGGTTCTGATATAATTTCAGGGAACACAAATCCCTTTTTAAGGAAAAGAAAAATGGCCTGTGCTGGAGTGCTAATGGATTTCAGTGGGAAGCCTATCACCCAGGATTCTGCCTGAACAGTCCTCAGCTGGGCAGCACTTACAAGCCCAGCTGCCGAGCTGTGGACAACTGTCTCCAGGCAGCACCATCTGCTTCCATGAGAATCTCCCCAGGCATTTGGTTGGCAGATTTAGGGTGGCCTTAAGGTCAGCCATGTGGGGAGGATGCTGTTGGGAAGCTGTCTGGCTTTTCTTAACACTAGGAAGTTCATTTTCTATCATTTACCAGAGTTAACATTTGATTAGATTTTCTTTCTTTGAGGACAATTGTAGTCGAGCAAGAACGGAGAAAGTAAAATGGAGCTTAATTATCTCTCCTTACTGTTGGGAGAATTATGTTTCTTCCTTGGGACAGTCAAACGGTGCTTCTCAAAGGGGGTGTGGCAGAAGACCTCAAGTTTACACAAAATGCTCCAAGAGAAAAAAAGTCCACAATACAAATAAGTCTGAAAAATGGTGCCCATCACATCTCCTTCTTTGAGATTCACCATGCCCCTTATGTAGTAATGCCTCCGAGAAGTTCTACTGTTAAAAACAATTACTTTAACATGGTTTAACCCAGTATTGACAAAACTTAGGAGAACACAGAATTTTAATTTAATTCAGCCACACTGCAACCTGTAAGTCCACAATACAAATAAGTCTGGAAAATGGTGCCCATCACATCTCCTTCTTTGAGATTCACCATGCACCTTATGTAGTAATGCCTCTGAGAAGTTCTACGGTTAAAAACAATTACTTTAACATGGTTTAACCCACTATTGACAAAACTTAGGAGAACACAGAATTTTAATTTAATTCAGCCACACTGCAACCTGTAAATAGTGTAACTTGTTCCCAAAAAGGGATTATCAGAATACATCAAGGCACAATCAGTCATCGAAGGGTCTTGATACCCTCCCAAGCAGCCAGCATGGATCACACAAGAAAGGAAAAATGTCTTTCGTTTCTTATGTGTTCTGTGGTTGTGAGAATACCATGAGTATTTTATGAGATGGGCAGAATTCATTTATTCTTTTTCTCCACTCAATGAATATCAAACATACTCAAACCAGAAAAACACACCTTAAAGAAGTATTTAAAATGAAATGCAATGAGAATTATACCAGACTCAGGATTTGTTTCTGGGTGTTTCCTTTAAAAGACTTATTGATTAGTGAGTGCTCACCTTGTCTGGAAAACAGGTAAGTCTCCTGGCAAGCCTCCAGCGCAACAGTGCAGCCGACAAGTCTGTATTAGCCTGTTTCTGTTGCTTATAACAAAATACTACAGAAATGGGTATTTATAAAGAAAACAAAATTTATTGCTTAGAGTTTCTGAGGCTAGAAGTCCAAAATCCAGGGAACATAGCTGGTGAAGGTCTTGGTGGTGGTGAAAGTGATGGCAGGGAATCACATTGCGAAAATGGCAGAGCAGAGAGAGCAAAAAGAGAAAGACAGACTCTGCTCTTCTTTTAAAACCCTCAGAAACACGCCCTTGAACATCACTTTTAATCCATTCACTACTGCAGGGTCCTACAATCCAATCACCTCTTCAAGGCTCCACCTTTCAATTACCATAATAGGATTTCCCACCCTCTTAACAGTCACAGTGGGGGCTAAGTTTCTAATACATAAAACTTGGGGGACAATTCAAGCTTCAATGAGTTTTGGGGGGACATAACTCAATCCACTACAAAGTCCATCAGAGAATGAGATAGGGTAAGGAAAGAAGCATCAACTGCAAAGATAAAAGACAAGGGACAGATCATGCAAGCTTTTTGGAATCAAAGCACAAAACTCATGACAGTCTACCACTGGGTTCGACCACTCAGAAAAATTCTGTATAACACTAGGATAGATTATCTTAGGACAGAGACTGTTTCAAATAACCCTCATGTACCTTAATCACTCAATTGTGCCAGGTACATAGTAGACACGTTATGAATTTTAAGCGAAAAATAATACTGTATTTTGCATAGGTTCTAGTGACAATGCCATATTCACACAATAGGCATCAATAACTATTTAGTGGATGAATAAAAGAACATTTCATTTTCACACATCAAGGATCATTCGTGGTGTCACAATTTTTAAAAGGTTTTTTAAAAAAGACATCCAGATTCTAAAAACTGATAAGGTAAAGGAATATATTACTTGCCAAACCTCCCAAATGCCAAGCAGTTTGCTAAGATCTGTACATTTATTTGTGCACTCCTTGAGGGCGGGGCAGTTTTACTTGAACCATTCTTATAACCCTAGTACCTGGTACCATATAGGTACTAGTAAAGGCATGGTAAATATTTGTTAAATGGAAGAAAAGGAGAAAAAAATAAATTCTTCCCATCGCATAATTTAATTCTCAAAATAAATAAACTCATGAGGAAGACAACTACACTCCCTAACATTTTCAGGAAAGTATTGCCTTGAACTCTGCCTAAAATTGCTCAGTCTTTCAGAGACTGGCACTCTGTGGTCAGTGAAGTGCTCCTTAACTTTTTATAAACCACCTCTTAGATAATTGTTGATATCACATTTCTATTTTACATGAATAGAGCATTTACACATCTCTATCACCTAATCAATTATAGTCTCAAATTTTTAGATAATTATTTGAATTTTTGGCAAAGATACATAGAATTCTAAGTTAAATGCAAGCAACATGCTGTACTCTTAAGACAATCATGCAAATATATCTCCTCATACCCCAAATCTTGGCTGATGTCTCTCTAGTTTTTCTTACCTTGAGCTTGGCTTGCTCAAGGAGTTGCTTCGGGACTTAAATAGCTTGGTGCCCAGGTGAGTGGCTCCTCCTCCTCTACAGCTGGTCTAGCTGGTCTTGCCTGCCTCCCCCCCCCACCCCGCCCTGACTGTACTTCTGTACTTATATGAGTAAGTGCGTACACACACACACACACACCACTTCCCAGTTATTTCATTTCAGGCAAGTTACTTAAAAACTGTGATTCTAAATCTTAAAATTGACTATAGGGATTCAAAGGGAATCATAAAGCACAAAAATAAAAGCAATCCTGCAAAAAATAAGGTAGGTAGACTGCCATACTTCTAGTTAATTCTCCTGGTTTTACTTTAAAGGCCCCTTGACCTTATTTATGTAACAGTGTATCTCCTTCATTTCACATCCTTAACGAGGTTACTTATCTTGCATATTCAATAAGGCTGTCCCTTAAGGAACACATCCTCTGTTCTGAGAGATGCCAGATAAGGCAGCTCCTTTAGCCACTAAAATATTTACACTTTTAGCTAAGAAAGTGGGGCCTTTATTCCTAGAAATTGAAGTTTACACCCCAAACTTCAGAGTTTTTTGAATGTCACAATTAGAGATGGATTATTTAGCAGTTACATTATAATTCTTGCAAATAATTTACACCAATTCATTATACTGAGTACTTAATAAAAGAAACCTGATTTGCCTTTCTTGAAAATCTCTATGCAAACAGTGATGCATGAGAAATAGAGATTAAATGAACAGCTTATACCTATATATACATCAACTACCTTCCCAAAACAGAAAGTCAAATTGTCTGGATCAAGGAAAATCTCTTATTTTCGCTGTTCTTTATGAGTACTGAAATATCTCAAAGTCAGGCAGCAAAAAGGAGGGAAAATATGAAAGTATCAGTGTAACTTTCATCAGAATTATTTTTTCCCTGAAAAATTGAAGGCTGATGTTTAATATGAAAGCCAGGCTTTGAAAAGACAGGTTTGGATTTGTTTTTTCCCACATGTCTCTGTATAACTGCTCAAGATTATGAAGACCAGGTCTTTCCTTGCTCCCTTTCACATGGAGCGACAACTGAAAAGAGAGGTAGGTGTCTCCCAAACCCTGCTTCGGGCAGGCAGTAATTCCTCTCTTTGAAAGAGACTTAGTTCTGTGAAATCTATACTTCGAGGAGGAAAAGGCAAAAATCCAGGTTGTTTACTGCAAATTCAGCATTCTCTGCCTTTTGTTAAACGCGATACTGATTGGGTAGAGGCCAGGGTCATCTGCAGCCACCTCCCATCGAGTGATTGATGTCACCGTGGTGTGTGTGCCCGCGTGTGGGCAGGAAGACAGGCACAAGGCTGGGGAGGGGCCTGAAACTCCAAACCCTGCAGCGCATCTGAGCAGGATGTATTCTTGGGTAGAAAAAATTGACAGCTATAGAAAATGAACTGGTTGTTGAGACAAATCAATAATGATTTGAAGAAAAATAAACCCTGGCTGAAAAGGAGTGAAAAGCTTTTAAAGCTCTGAGACTCTGAGTAGCAATGAAGAGGCTAACCTGCAGAAGGACCTCTGGGTGTTTTCCCAGCGCAGAGCTCTCTGATCCCCTGTGACCACTCTCTAAGTCCTTATCAGCTCATTATCTCAGATGACAGGGTTCCAGGCCTGCACTGTAGAAACAATTGCTTAGAGAAGAGAAGTAAACAGTGGTGGACCCAGGCTATCTTTTGTTTGTATCTGTTGGCTCTGAAAGGATTACTAAATGAAAGCCCTGGGGTCATAAGGGCCCTGACACAGGCACACACAAAGCAGCCCAGAGACATTTTTACCAAAGAAAGAATGACACAAATTCTATGTAATCCCAATCAGGGATTTTCCCCCTCCCCCAGTTATCTAACATGTCTTCTTTGGCCCCAAAAGGCCTATTTTCAAAACAAACACTGGATAAGTGAATAAAAAACAAATTCTGAAGAATATCCAACACTTTACTACCTTCCCGATTGACAGGTAAAAGTCAAGTGTTAAAATTTCACATTTACATTTAAATTTAAATATTAAATATGTTTAATGTTAAATAACATTGTAACTTAATCAACATGCTATTTAAACTCAGCTCGCAAATTAAAGGCTTTGTTCTAGAGCATGGAAAATCGTAAAGGATATAAATGTCTTTTGGTCGGAAAATCTCTCTCCACAGAGTAAGGAAATGATCTAACTCCCAAAGGCAGAGGATAAAAAATATTCCCCTCATAGTCCTGCCCACTCACTGAGTCAGAATGTCCTATTTCGTCCTTTCCCATGTTCGTGGCCACGCTGGCTCCATCTGTGGGGGGCTCAGAAACTCAAAGGCAGTATGGAGGGTGTGGGACCAGGACAACAGAGGATGCTGGGGCTGACACTGTAAGCGGAGCTCTTTGATAGAGACCACCTTGGCCCACTGTGTCTGCTCTGCTCCCAGGTGTTCTATGTCCAGGTAAACCTGTCAAATAGTATGTAAGGATGCCAATGAGATCTTATGTTTGTTTGGCTTTTTACATCTTACAGAGCATGTCCTTTCATATATTCAGTTGATGAACACAGCAATCTGTGAAGCAGGCAAGGCAGATATTTTTGTTCACCACATTATGTAGTGATTTGCTAAGGTCCCCAACTGGTAAGAGGCAGAGTGTGTGAGAGAACTCAGCCTCTGATGGGCCCTGTATGGCTTCTGCTCCAGGCTTGCCTCCCAAAATTCATTGCAGGAACAAGCTTGGACGATTCTCAGGAAATGCAGAGAAAAAATCTAAAAATCGCCCCCAAGAGAGAGGTACACAGACTTGATTTCCCCTTGCATGCCTGATTGAGGTACAAACTCAGCACTCATCATGTGGTAGGCTGAGTAATGGCCCCCAAATGTGTCCATGTCCAAATCCCCGGAACCTGTGAATGTTACCTTATGTGATAAAAAGGACTTTGCAGATGTGATTAAGTTAAGACCCTTGAGAAGGGGACATTAGGTATATTATTCAAGGGGGCCCAATGTTATCGCAAGGGTCTTTATAAGAGGGAGGCACAAAGGACAGAGAAAGTGTAGAAGGCAATGACCACAGAAACAGAGGTTGGAAAGGATATATTGTAATGGAAGCAGATGTCAGATAGAGAGAGATTGGAAAATACTACACTGCTGGCTTTGAAGATAGAGGATGGGGGCCAGGAAACAGGGAATCCAGGCAATCTCAAGAAGCTAAAAAGGCAAGAAAATATATTCTTTTCTAGAGCCTTCAGAATGAATGTAGCCCTAAAGACATCTTCATTACAACTCATGAGAGACCCTGAGATGGGATCTACCTACTTAAGCTATTACCAAATTCCTGACCCTCAGAAACTGTGAGATAAACAATGTCTGTTGTTGCTTTAAGTTTAAGGGACTAAGTTGTGGTGTTATTTATTATACAGCCATAGATAATTAATACTGTTATGGGAATAAAATTAACTAATATTTTAACTAATGTAGAGGGTGCTTAGAATAGTGCATGACATATAGTAGATATTATTTTAGTTTATAAAATTAATTCCTTCATTAAAAGTATGAATAAGCTACTGAAATTAGCTGAAGTAGCTGAAATTACGAGGAGGGCAAACACATGACCCCTGCCCTCATGTGTCTGCCCAGTGAGGGGGAAGCGGCGAGGAGCAAACATACACATAATGGTATGTTTTGCACAGCATATGTATGGAAGATTTAATAAGCCATTAAAGATTATACATTTCAGTACATAGATATCAACATAAAATGTTTCAACAATTACCCTGGGGCCTGCCCAGCCCAGAGGCATGCAGAAGGGCACTGGACCCTCCTCCCACACCAGGCACAAAATGCCAGCACCTCGGGGCCCACCTGGGTACCCAAGGTATGGAGAAGGGGCCCAAACACACCCCACAACCAGGCATACCACCAGTGCCAAGGAGCATGCCAAAAACAGCACCTCCACGTGGGTGGCCCACCACAGCCACCACAATAACCATGGCTGCTGCAAAAGTGGCTAGACGCCACAACCACCACACAGATGGTCGCCAACCACTGGAGTTCATTGACACAAGAAGAGTCACCAGCAGAGACAAAGAAAAAAAGACGATGTCTCTTTCCACAAAACCCATTTCAGAGTGACAGAAGAAGCACCTGCTATATGATAATATTCGGGGACCTGATCACATTGGCTAGACGCCACAACCACCACACAGATGGTCGCCAACCACTGGAGTTCATTGACACAAGAAGAGTCACCAGCAGAAACAAAGAAAAGAAGACGATGTCTCTTTCCACAAAGCCCATTTCAGAGTGACAGAAGAAGCACCTGCTATATGATAATATTCGGGGACCTGATCACATCTCTCAGCATTGGACAGTCATCTAGGCAACAAGTTAACAGAGTAACCATTATTCTTTCAGAAGGAGAGAAGAAATCAAGGGTAATTAGAGGGGGGAGGGGAGGGAATGGGGGAAGGGGAGAGGTTGGACAAGGGGCATAAAGAATAATTACGATTTGTAACAATATATATGCTAGTATTATTGATTTAATCAACATATCTCAATGTCCAACCCCCAAAATATGTGTAATCGATTTTGATTCAATAAATAAAATAAATTTTAAAAAAATAAACATTTCAACAATTAGAATGAATGTGCCAAGTGGTTTAATTTTTCTGTAATTGTTTTTATCCTGCTCCTACTTACTTGTTCTCCTAAACTGTGTACCAAATAAATTAAGAAAAGGTGGTACTTTCATGTAATCATAACTTGCAGTTCATGTTTTTCAAAGAGCTTTGAAAATTAAAATTGCCATTGTCAATTTATACTATTAATTCTTGGATTCTCTATCCTTTAAAGTCCACATGTTGAAGCCTTTAAGAAAACATCCTCAATCATTTAAAGGGCAAAATAAGAAATATGTTTGGAGGAAGTTAAATTTGTTCCTTATTTTCTCCTTATCATATGAGCCATTCGAAAGTGAATTCACCATACCAGCCTTTATCAAAGTAATGTTGGAAAACAAGGACAGTCTATTTTTCTGTGAGACATGAATCAAAAATTATCTGAATGAGTCCAAATGAGACAGAAACACCATGTCCATATATCTCTGCTCTTTTTGTGCCAAGATACCGAGCAATTTAGAACTGACTGGTGCAGTAATGGTTTAGAGGGATTTTTTTAGCCTCTGTTACTGAGGTTCTCATTACTTTTTGCAAATTCTGCAGTTGATAGAGCCAAAACCAAAACATCCTTTTAGCTATTAAACAGTATATATTGAACATTTATTTTTAGCATGTAAAATGCTCTAAGAAAAAGAAGGGGAAACAAAGAACACCTGTAACTCTACAAGGACACTCCAGCTTCATGGAACACTGAGGATGTCAGCGCTGTCAGCTCTTATAATACCTGCCTGCAGTTAATTTTATTTCTCCATTCAAGTTAAAATGAAATGCATAACTTAGCAGCCAAATACTTTCTATCTTATTAAACCAATGAGTAAGTTATATACTATGCCCTTTCAGTCATCCTATCTGAGATCTTCACTCATGGCCCAAAGGTTTTAATTGCATAACCAGCTGTTATTATCACTTGAGGCCCTATCTGGAGTAATTAGGGAGAAGACAGTAAGTCAACCTAAGAGAACTCTGGTAGTATTACCTTCTGCTCACAAATGTGCAAATAATCAGGTATGTGTGCATAGTGATAGAGACGCAGATTTAGCTCCCAAAGTCTCCCAGTTAGCTTCAAAGCTACACATTGGGAATGGGAAGAATTCCTGGGCAGAAAAAGTTGATCTGCCCAAATGGGTTCTCCAAATGACAGAGCAATTTACACGTAAGAGTAAACACAAGGACAGCATAGAATTGTGAAAAGGTCAGATATATTTGATTACATCAGGAAGGTGAGTCTGGTTGGACAGAGGCAGGAGTGGAATCTACAGAATATTGTTCCAGCAGGATTGTGATGTGCCTATATGTAAAGTTGAGACTGGATCTCAACTTGGATGTAATGGCAAGACATGAATGTGTGTGTGTGTGCGCGCGTGCATGCGTGGGTGTTGGAGGGCAGATCATGTTGTTTTTTATAAAGATAACATTGGCAGTAGACATACTGGGAAGAAGAAAGACTGGAATGTACTAAGAGAAGTAATGAAATCTTGAGCCAAATAAATAACTGTGAATGTTATTTAAGTAAATAGAAATAAACTTTACTTAAACTGATTTTTGAAGAATGAATATAAAGTAGGTCTGATTAAACTAAATAAACTGGAGCAATCAAGATGGAAGGGAGAAAGGAAGGAAGGAGTATTAGAAGAGGAAAAAGAAGAGAGAATGGACAGGGGCATTTTTAAAACTCAAAATCAAACATACTTGATGGCCAGTTCATTGTGAGAATGAATGAGAAGACAGAAGACAGATTGATGCCTTCAGAATTAGGCTGAGACTCAGTCTGAGAGGATGGTGAAAGTTCTTAAGAAGATGTATCTGGAAATGTGAGTCCAGGGATTAGGAGAGTTCTTGGTTGAAAATAAAAGATTTATCACAATATAGAAAACTACACATATTAAAAACCACATTTCCTTCCAGGAATGCTGCTATGTACTTTACATGTGTGGTCTCATTTAATAAAAAACCTCATAAATAAAAAATTATCTTTACAAACGAAGAATTCAGATTCAGGAGGATAACTAAATTGCTCAAAATCATAAGGTTAGCAAGTGATTAAGCTGGGATCCAAAATCAGTAGATCTTCAGTTTAATTTCTACTTAATCCATCTGAGCACTTTAGAAAGCCTGTTATTCTTTCACATTCACGATGAGTAGCTGTTGATTAAAACAGTGATCATTAAAAAATAGATGCATCTAAACCTTAAAAATTTTATTTAAGTTTGAAATACACACACTTACACACACACACACACAAACAGGCAGCCTTCCATATCCATGAATTCTGTGTCTTCAGATTCAACCAACCACAGATTGAAAATATTAGGGAAAAAAACAATACAACAATAAAAAACAATATAGAATAACAACTATGTACATAGCATTTACATTATATTAAGTACTATAAGTAATCTAGAGATGATTGAAAGTATACAGGAGGATGTGAGTAGGTTATATGCAAATACTAAACCTTTTTATATAAGGGACTTGAGCATCTGTGGATTTTGATATCCACAGGACTCCTTGAACCCATCCCACACAGATACCAAGGGATAACTTATATATACAAACATAATCTTTAGATGTTGGGCTAAGATTTCCTTCAATATGGGTCCATTGATGGAGATCGCACCTCCATAAATCACACACATGGTCATATCCATTATCCATCACCTGTGATTTCTAGTTTGTATTTCTTTATTTATTTTTTTTCTTTTTTTGTGACCGGTAAGGGAATCGCAGCCCTTGGCTTAGTGTCGCCCGCACCGTGCTCAGCCAGTGAGCGCACCGGCCAGCCCTATATAGGATCCGAACCTGCGGCCTCAGCGCTCCCAGCGCTGCACTCTCCCAAGTGAGCCACGGGGTTGGCCCTAGTTTGTATTTCTTAAAAGGAAAAAGAACCTATAGACATTTTGTGAAGCAATTGAGTGTAGACAGATTTCCCAATATATTTCTGTTTCATTGCCCACATCTAATTTGACACTCATTTTTAGGAACTCATTTTATCAATTCTTTGTAAAGCATTCAACTTAATTTTCATAAGAAATGAAATTTTTTTCTTTTTACACTTAAAGTCTAATAATTCATTCAATATTTAAATAAATATTATGTCACTGTAGTAAGTACTCCTGGAATTAACTGGTTTGGAAACAAACACAAATCTCTTGGTAAGAAAACAACTCAACTATTAGGAGCAGAAACATGCTGACAGGGGCCAGCCTGGTGGCGCACTGCTACAGTGCGCCGCTTGGGAGCGCGGCGGCGCTCCCGCTGAGGGTTCTTGGGAGCGAGGCGGCACTCCCGCTGAGGGTTCAGATCCCACATACAGACTGGTTCCCGCTCACTGGCTGAGTGAGGTGCGGGCGCAACACCGAGGGTTGCGATCCTGTTGCTGGTCCCGGTCCGGTACGGGCGTGACACTGAGGGTTGCGATCCGTTGCCGGACACGAAAAAAAAAGACAAAAAAAAAAAAAACATGCTGACATACATGAAAATAGTTGCTTGCAGTGTACAAGGAATGCTCAGTATCACCTGGGCATTCGACCTCATGCACAAAAAGAGAATGAGAGTTTCACTAACCTAGTGAGACAGTGAAGCAAAGATATGTTAAGAGAGCTCCTACTCTAGCCTTGTGTCATGATAATTAATATTTGGAATAATAATACTATACTGCAAACATTTTTGAGAACACTGTGTTTATAAGAAGAGTAAGACCTGGCTTCTGTCCCTTAGGGAGTTTAAAATCTAGTCATTGGACTGAAAGACCCTTAATCAGGACAGAAATATGCAAAATGCTATTTTTTTAGTACTTGTGAACACTCACACTATTCTAAATGTTGCACATATATTATTTTATAATAACTTTTGTGGTAGATACTACTAAGACCTTCACTTGTCATGCAAGAAATGTACAGCATAGAGAGGTTATGAAGATTACCCATCTGGTAAGTGACGAGTGAATTTCAAATCTAGGCTGTCAATCTACACCGCCTGAGCTATTAACCAGTATCATATATCCACCATGGGCCAAGAACTAGACTGTGCCACTCACCTGTTTTACCTCATTTTGATCTTCAGATTACTCTTCAAAGTATTTATGCAAATAATCTCAATTTACAACATACCCCATGTAACAGAGATTCAAAGCAGCTAAAATAGAATTCAAATACAGATAATTTAACTTTAGTTTTCATATTCTTTACTCTATGCATTACTGTCTCCCACTAGTATTTATGAAGAACTATGTGCTATTATGTATGGAAAATCCCTGAGATAATGAAGAAAATAAATTGTGTATATCTAACTCAAAGAACCAGTTGAGATGCTTCATAGAAATGTGGGGTGCCATAACATAATATTATCCCTATTCTAAACAACAGAACATGATGTTCTCCACATTAAAGTAAATAGAATAAATTTAGACAATTTTTCTCATATGCTTATTACAGAAAAAATTTAAAAATTAGAAAAATGAAATTAAGAAAGCAAAAATTATCCATAATTTCATCACCAGATATAATCTCTGTTAATATTTTCTTCCAGATTTTTGTGTATGTTTGTGTGCATGCAGGAATTTCTCCTACAGATAATTTTTTAATATGAATTGGCAGTAAAGTAGTTGAATACTTAGGAAACTTCATTACATTATGTGGAGGAGTGTTTTTGTGACTTTGTGCTTTGTTTATCATCTTTATGGGTGATTAAATGTGATGAGAATTTGAAAGAAATTGTTACAGAGATGGGAGACATTTCTTGGCTTTCTTCCTCTCTCTTTCTGGCTGAGGCTTCTTATTTTCTTTGCACATCCTCCTCCTCTAACAACCGAATGTTGGTTTGCTGCAGGGCTCTGAACTGAGCACTCTACTCTCCTTACTTTATATTTTCTCCGAGGTGATCTCATCTACTCCTGCTGTTTCCATATTACCTGTGATCTGATATCACCTACATTTGTGTTTCTAGTCCATTCTTCTCTTCTGAGCTTGAGATCCTGAAAACTTCTAACCTGCGCTATCTGCTTTTGTAAACGGGCTTGCTCTAACTTAGCAACAGTGAAGCCATCTTAAAAGCTGTTACAGCAAGACACACCTTGCCCCCCTCCCCTGGGCCAGCTAGATACACAGGATGTTCTGCTAGCTTGCAAGAGCTGAAAAATGTAGGTTGCGGTAGAACATAAAACTTTCCACATAAGCATGTTCTCTAAGGAACCTCTGGGTAGGGGTCTT